>NC_140590.1:1017790570-1017978582 GCF_964204655.1 Triturus cristatus
GTACCTGAAGCTTGTACATATGAGCACCCCAGCCCTGCATGGAGGCATCTGTGACCACTGTCTGTGTCAGAGGCGCCTGATGGAAGGGGACGCCGTGAAGTAGATGGGAGCGTTTCATCCACCATCTGATGGAGTCTTTGGCAGCTTGGTGAAGAGAGATGAGATCTTCCCAGCGGCCGGACCTTTGCGACCACTGATCCTCTAGCTCTTGTTGCAGAGGGCGCATGTGAAGACGTGCATTGGGCACAATGTAAATGCACGAAGCCATCGACCCCAGAAGTGACGACACTTGCCTGGCTGTGGGAAATGCCACGTTGAGAAGCGTGTGACATTTCTGAAGCATGGATGATAACCTCTCCTCCGAAGGACACACACTTGCCTTTGCGGAGTCCAGAGAGGCGCCCAGGTAGTGAATCCGCTGAGTGGGATTGAGGACCGACTTTTTGTAATTGACCTGTAATCCCAGCGACTGTAGGAGATTGAGGCAGAACGAGAGATGGTTCTGGAGTCGAACAGGAGTGGAACTCTTCAGGAGCCAGTCGTCTAGATAGGGATAGACTAATATCTTCGGTTTGCGGAGGAAGGCAGCTACCACCGCCATGCACTTTGAGAATGTCCGTGGGGCGGATTTGAGGCCAAACGGCAGAACTCTGTACTGATAGTGCTGACAAGAGATCTGAAACCTGAGAAATGTCCGGTGTTTCACTGAGATAGGAACATGGAAGTAGGCATCCTGTAGGTCGATGGCACACATCCAGTCTCCCTGGTGAAGACGCGGGAAGATCTGATGCAGAGCCAGCATTGTGAACTTTTCCTTCCTGACAAATCCGTTGAGCAGACGGAGGTCGAGAATGGGTCTGTACTCTTTGACTACTCCTCGTTTTTGCACAAGAAAGTACCGGGAGTATACTCCTTGATTTCTTTGCAGGGGCAGAACTTCCTCTATGGCATTCTTGGAGAGGAGAGTAGCTACTTCGCCCAGTAAAAGCCGATTTTGGATTTGAGGGAGGTGCTGCCTCCGTGGGGATACATGCGGAGGGGGAGACTTGAACCTCAGCAAGTAGCCATGCTGTACAATATTCAGCACCCATCTGTCTTTTGTAATTGCTTCCCACTCTGCCAGGTGAACACTGATACTTCCTCCTACCGGAGTGGCGAACGAGCGCGGAGGAAGTAAGATCTCACTGTTTTGAGGGCTGTTTGGTGGAGGACTGTTGCTGCTTTGCATTTCCTCTCCCTCTGCCACGACCCCTTTGCTGAAACTGGGACCTCTGCTGATTTTGGGAGGACCATTGGGGTGTTTGAACGCGCTGATGAAAGGCACGCTTGTCGCCCTGGCGAAAGCGCTTTCGATATTCCTTGCGCTTTTCCAGCCCAACAGCTTTTACAGTGTCCAACTCGGCCTTCATTTTGTTCATTTGGTCATCAGCGTGAGACCCAAACAAAGATGACCCGTTAAAAGGCAGATTAAGAATTTTTTTCTGCGCATCAGGCTTGAGGCCCGTCAGCCGCAGCCAGGCTGAGCGCTGAGAGCATACGCCATGAGAGTAGCCATGTGCGGCGAGGTCCGAAGCATCCACAGCCGCACTGATAATTTGATTGGCTACGAGCCCACCTTCCAGGAGAATTTCATTAAAATCCTGCCTGTCTTCCCTTGGCAGTTTCTCAGCAAATCTGGAGAGGGAATCCCACAGAGAGCGATCATACCGTCCTAGCAGGGCTGAAGCACTAGCCACTTTCATGTGTGAGGCAGAAGTGTTGCACATCTTTCTGCCATACGAATCCATTTGCTTGCTGTCTTTCTCCGGGGGGACAGAAGAGGACACAGAGGCAGAATGGGACTTCATGGCAGCCGCCACGATAACAGAGTCCGCTGGTGGGTCCGCCCTTAGAAACAAGGGATACTCAGCAGGAGCCTTATATTTTTTCGCTATTCTTGAAGGCACAGAGCCCACCGTAGCAGGAGTGAGAAATGTGGCCATCGCTGGCTCCAACAATCCTGGCACCAATGGTAGCAAAGGTCTTGGTGCGGACCGGTGATGCAACGTATCAAATATAATTGACGTGGGGGCCAGAGGGGTATGTAGCGTGATATTCAATTTCTGCGCACCTCTACCCAGGACGTCAGAGAAAGTAGCGGTGTCATTCACAGGGGACACTCGCGACAGGCGTGTAGAAGACTAAGTCGGAGAATAGTCCCGGACCGAGGACCTTGTGGAGGAAGCCCAGGTGGGTGATCTAGTGCGTCGCCTCTTGTGGGGACGGTCGCTGTGATGACCCCTGGACCGTGATCCGTGTTTGGAAGGAGATCTGGGCCTTCTGTGAGAAGAGGGACGATCCCTGGATCGTGACCGGCGTGGAGAAGGTGGCGTTGGACTACCAGGAGGGGACCTGCTCCTACGCGGAGAAAACCTGGAGGGAGAGTACGTGCGGGAAAACTGAGCCCGGACTTCTGCAGTCACCTGTACCCACATTCTCCAACCAGCGAGGTGACAGTCCAAACTTCTCCGGTGCCTTAGGTGATTTTTCCGGAGAGATCCGCACGATATGCAGGCCTGGAGATGATGATCGATCTCCTGAAGATCTAGATCTGGCTCTTCTCTCCGCGGTCACTGCTTCTCTTTCCTTCGACGTCGAATGCCTCGACATCGATGATGTTTGTGTCACCATCGGTGCCGATTGTTGTGAATGACGCTCCGCCCTAGACGGTGGTCTCGATGCTGACCGCCTACGGCGTTGTGGCAACGTCGATCTTCGAACAGGTGTTTTTCGTCGAACTGGCGACTTTGACGTCGACCTTAGTCGTCGACCTGATGACTTCGACGTCGACCTTCCATGACGTCGGCTTGGCGACTTCGACCTTCCATGACGTCGAATGGGGGTTGACCACATCGACGTCGAATGCTTTGACGTCGAACGGCCCACTCGCGGCGAGACACAAGTCGTCGCATCTCTCGACGCCGATCCCCTCGAGGGTGGCAGAGACTGTCTCGACGTCGACGGAAGCCTCGGCGTCGACGGAGACAGTCCAGATCTCACCGGACTAACAGCCTTCGAGCCCGAAGGACTGCGCCTCGATGCCGACTTACTTCTCTGCGGCGGAGAATCAACGTAGAGGTGAATCTCTTGAAGCAGAAGTCGTTTTCGGTTTTTTCGACAGTACCTTCGACGTCGACGGCGAATCTCCTGGAACCTTGGTCTTCCTGGGGTCAGGAGAGGTGGTATGTCGCCGTTTCTGCGGTTGTCTAGCTGAAGAAGGTGGTTTTAAAGATGAATGGTCGCCTTCACAACGGCTTCTTTCCTTCTCCAGCTAGGCATGCAGCTTAATGCGCTCTCTATCGCGCAGAGTGCGCCTGGAAAACTTCTGGCAGTGGGGGCACCGGTCAGGATTGTGTGAAGTTGGTGTAAACACAATACACACAGTGTGGAGATCCGCCAGTGCCATCTTATTGCCACAGGAAAGGCATTTCCTAAATAAAGCAGGCATTCTGACTGGAATTTTTTTTTACATTCTTCAGGAAACCAGCAGAACCTGCTTTCAGGAGCCAGAAAATGTCGAATTTTCTGAAAAATTCTGTATTACCAAAATTTCAGTCAAAAAACTGAAGAGCTCCAGGATCCTCATAGAAGGAGCCGGAAAAAAGAACTGACCTAACTGTCACCTGTGGTGCATCATGGGAGCAAGGGGTCTCCTGCAGGTCTTAAAGGCACGGTCCCCTTACTCTAATGCCTTAAAGGCAAGGTGTCAGTTTTCTTTGTTTCTTGATACTCTACTGCAGCCTACAGGCAAGTGCCTGCAATTACAAGTTTGCTTTATGGTGATAAAGCATGGTTGTGTGACAATTGGCTTGGTGCTTCCTTTTTTCCTTATGGGTTAGGGGGCAGTACAATGCAAACCAATGTAATTTACAGCATTGCCATGTTTGAAACATTTTTAGGCTGCATGTATATGTTTTCACATATGCATATATATGTATTTTCTATATGCTCCGGGATCCCGCACGTGGGCGGGGATTATTCATAGATTAGGACTATTGAGGAGTATCCCCTGGATGAGAACTGAACTCTAGGCCAATGGTTTATATAAAAAAAATAATACTTGTTTTATTTTAGAACCAACAATAGGTATCAAAATATACTTTCTCAGAATTAGATGCTTTAGTTAAATACTTTTGCAATATGCAATTGACTTTGGTAGTTAATAGTTACAGGTTGTTGCAATAGGCAACACAATTTCAAACACAATAATACATTGAGCTCAATGTGAGTTTTAAATTATTTGCAATAGATTACTTTTCTAATTGCAGTACTGGATCCTAGATTCAGTCCTGGGACAGGTCTTGGAAACAAAGTGAGTAAATTCGTTTTAGTTACTGTTGTGATTTTTAGGCAATATTTTGCTATTTTAAAAGTTGACACTAGAAGAAATTTCATAGAAAAACAGTCAATGATTCCCTATGGAAGAAAATTCAAGTTACAGGTAAAGTATGTTCTCGTTAATTTTGTAATCCAGGGCTGGGCTCCTAGGCTCAGTACTGGGACCTCCATCTAAAACAGGTATGTATTTACGTTTTCACAGTTGGTACGATTTTTAAAGATTATATGTAGTTTGCAAAAAGAAGAAATTTCACAGAAAAACAGTGCATGATTTCCTATGGAAGAAAACTGGGTTAGTGGTAAGTACGGTTGTGAGTACTTTTCGGGGTCAGTGCTCGGCACCAAGATCCAGCACTGGGATCTCTCCTAATAGCAGGTGAGTATTTCCGTTTTCGTTACTCGGTTGATTTTAGGTGAATATTTTGAGTTTTAGAAACTTCACACAGAAATTTCAGAAGAAACCAGTCAATGTTACCCTATGGAAGAAAATTGGGTTATCTGCTTTTGGGTAAGTACTCGACTGGCAGAGTTAAGGTTCTGGGCACAGACTCAGGGGCCTCCCAGGGTCAGGATGGTACAGTTGTTACACCCTCAGCAGCACTGGGGCGGCCGGGTGCAGCGCGAGTTTGGTCCAATGTTATCCTAAGGGAGGCAGGGGGGCCTTGGTTGGTGGCTGCCGACTAGTAGGCCACGATGCTGTGGGAGCAGGGCACATGATCACTTGCTCAGGGCAAATGGGGAAGTAGGAGTAGAAGTTACACTGTCAGGGCCACTCGGGCAGCTGGGTGCAGGGTGCTTTTGAGCCTTCGGGCGCTCAATGCATTTCAATGGGAAAGCTCCAGGATGCACAAAGGCTGCAAGCTCGGGGACCAAGATTCTTCAGGTGCCACCAACACTTCGAGAGGTAAGTTGGGTAGTTGGAGGATAGGTAGGAACCCAGGAGTCGGGCACAGGGGGCAGCAAGGCACCGGGTAGAGGGGTGCCTTTTGGTGTCGGGAAATCTAACCCTCTGTTGATCGCGGTTGGGGGGGGTCCCTGTTTCTGAGGCTGCAGGCCTCGTCAGGAGCGTCGAGGTGAGTCCTTGGGTGCCGGATTCGGGGTCACAGTTGCCGGGGGGACGTCCTCGGGGTCTTTGACCACTCCAGCACAGGCCAGGCTTGGCGGGTGCAGAGTGTGCAGGGTTCGCGGTTCCAGGCTGATGCCAGGGGTTATAAACTTGCTTTGAGCAGAGCCACTGCTCATGGGAGTCCCAGATGCTCAGAGTCACAAGGTAGCCAGGTCCTCCGGGGTTTGTGAGGTTGCTGGCCACAAGAGGTGCCGGGATTTAGCAGGAGCAGGTTTGAGGGTCGACAGGCCGGTAGGGCTGGGGCCAAAGCAGTTGGTGTTTTCCTCTTCTTAGCAGCTGCACGGCAGGTCTTCTTTCTTCTTGTTATTTGCTTTTTCAGAATCAGGAATTTGAAGGAAGGTTCAGGGTGACTCTAAATACTAGATTTAGGGGTGTTACAGGTAGGGAAAGTGCAGGGACCAATCCTGCCACTTTCCTGTGGGAGGGGGGCAGCAGCCTAGTCCTGATTGGGCAGGGCTTCCCATCTTCCAGATGGCGAGCGCCCAGAGATGTGCTTCACCTCGCCTCCCCCACCTAAGGGGTGGGGTTGGCAGGCTGGCACATCCCCCGTCCTTACTTGGAGTGGGGGTTAGAACCGGTGGGGGCCAGTTTGCTGGGTAAAACAAGTGGCCTGGAAAAGCTCACAAAGGCGGCATGCTTTTGAAGCTTCCCCCTGCCCATCCTGGGGGAGGAGACCTAGCACCTCGCCCAGGATGTGCATTGTTGCAGGCCCAGGAGAGCGGGGGCTCTCCGCCCAGGGGTCCAGCAACATGTCTGCTGTGTGGCAGCCTAGGCAGCCTCCCAGACCAGACGTGGATTGTAGGTTAGGTTTCAGTGGGCCTCTCTAAGTGCTTTGTACATTAAATGCCACACTGGTATCAGTGTGTGTTTAATGTGCTGAAAAGTTTGATACCAAACCTCAGTCTTCAGTGTTGCCATTAAGGTGCTGTGGAGTTCGTGTTTGACGAGCTCTCAGCACCATGTACTCTTAAATGGCAGCACTGCACTTACAGTGCCCAGGAATGGACCTGGGTGCTGTAGGGGCACAGGGCTCATGCTCCTGTGCCCACACCACTGGCATAGGGCACCCAGCTAGAGGGGTGACTGATGTATGCCAGGGCAGTGTAGGTTGTGGGCATGGCACAGGGATGGGTGCCATTTCGACTCTTTGTATTGCCTTGTACCCAGACACACAGCCTGCAAGGGCAGTGTGTGTGTGTTAGGGTATAGGGCCCTTTAAGGGTGGCACAATGGTGGCACAATAAGTGCTGCAGCCCTTAAAGGCCTTCCCTGGTCACCAGGCCCTGGGTACCTAAGGTACCATTTACCAGGGGCTGACATGTGACCAGGGTTTGCCAATTTGGGATTTTAGGTTTTAGGGAAGGAACATAGGCCCTGGGCACCTGATTGGCAGGAGTCCAGGGCACACTCAGTCAAAGTACATTCAGCAATTCAGCAAAATGTGGGGGCATACCATGCTAGAAAGATGGCACTTTCTCACAAGTATATATAGAGCCAGTTTCCTACACTTGCCCAATCCAGAGCCACAAGAATGACTTGGGCTTGGTCGCGCTTGATTTTATTCAGCACTCGGAGCAGAAGTGGTACAGGTGGAAAGGTGTACAGGATGCCGCAGATCCACTCGTGACGAAAAACGTCGCAGAGTGAGTGAAGCCTTAGAAACTCCAACGTGCAAAACTGCTGACATTGTGCGTTCTCTTCGGTGGCAAATAGAACTAACCAAGGCTATCCCCACCACTGAAAGACACCTTGCACCACCTCCGAGTGAAGACACAATTTGTAATCTACCAGGCACAGACGGCTGAGTTGGTCTGCCCTGGCGTTCAGAGGACCTGCCAGGTCACACCCTGATGTTCCAGCCATGTCCAAAGACGAAGAGCCTCTTGACAGAGTCCACGACCCCACGCCGCCCTGTTTGTTGCAGTACCACATGGTGGGGGTGTTATCTGTGAACACCAGCAGTACTTTGCCCTTGAGGGAGGGAAGGAACGCTTTCAGTGCCAGGTGGACCGCCCAGACCTCCAACAGGTTGATATGAAGTCCAAACTCTGCCCGAGACCAAAGTCCTCTGATCTCCACCCCTTCCCAGGAGTGATGCATCGGTCACCACTGTTAGATCTGGTTGGGGAAGGGAGAGGGATCTGCCTCTGACCCAATCTAGGGTCAGAGGCGGATTCCAAACCACTGCAGTTGTTGTGCAGTTCCCTCCGAGATCGGGAAGCAGTCAGAAAGATTCCCCTGATGTTGCGCCCACTGGAACTTCAGGTCCCACTGCAAAGCCCGCATATGACATCTGGCATGATCCACTAGTAGGATGCAGCAGGCCATGAGGTCCAACAGCCTCAGGGTCATTCTCACTGAAAACCAGGATAGAGGCTGGAACATCGGTATCACAGACCGAATATTCTGGACTCGCTGCTCGGGAGAATTAACCCAAAACAGCACTGTGTCAAGAACATCTTCGATGAAAGGGAGCATCTGAGAAGGAGTCCGGTGCGACTTTGGCACATTGATAGTGAACCCCAGCAAATGTAGGAAGTCTGCCGTAGTCTGGAGGTGGGAGATGACTGCCTGGGGCGAACCTGCCTTCAACAGCCAGTCGTCAAGATAGGGGCAGAGTGGAACCCCTAATCTTCGCAGATGAGCTACAACAACCGCCATCGCTTTCGTGAACACCCGAGGGGAACTGGTAAGGTCAAAAGGGAGCATGGTAAACTGAAAATGCTCGTGGCCTACCGTAAGCCGCAGGTAGCATCTGTGGGCTGTCAGGACCGGAATTTAGAAATAGGCGTCCTAGAAGTCCAACGCCACAATCCAGTCTCTGGGGTCGAGGGCAGATAGGATCTGAGCGAACGTGAGCATTTTTAACTTCCTGAGGAAGCGAATGAGAGCCCTGAGGTCTAGAATAGGACGCAGGCCCTTGTCCTTCTTGGGCACCAGCAAGTAGTGGGAGTAGCAACCACGACCTACGTCTGATGCAGGGACTCTTTGAATAGCTTCCTTGGCCAAGAGAGCTAAGACTTCCAGGTGGAGAAACACCAAATTATCCTCCAATATGCGATCGAAAGATGGTGGCATGGAGGGAGGGGCAGTCTCCAAGGGGAGGGAGTAGCCCCTTTTGACGATTTGCAAAACCCACCTGTCCGACGTGATGGACTGCCAGTGGGGCAGGTGATGGCAAATCCTGCCGCCACTGCTTACTGATGGCCGTGAAGGGTCGGACTAGGAGGGTTTGGAGGCTGCTTCAGGGGAGGGGTGAGGCGGGTGGGACTGACCCGCCCGCTGGCTCCCAGACCCGAGAGGTCGCTGGGCCCCACGTCAGTGGCCATGCAGACGCTGGGCAGCATGCGTGACCCGGTGGCTAGATTGGGCTGGACGTGGCTGGGGGACGCATCCGTAGCCACGAAAGGGGCAAAAAGCAGACTGAAGTGGGAGAGAAGGCGCAGCGAGGTCCAAGGATCTGTCCGCAGCGCTAGAATCTTTAAAGCGCTCCAGCGCAGAGTCTGCTTTGTCCCCAAAAAGGCGACGGACATCGAAGAGCATGTCCAGCAAGGCAGCCTTGAAATCCCTTGACATCCTCAACCAGGCATAGCGCCTAAGGGTTACCGACGTGGCAATCTTTCTGCCTAGTGAGTCGGTGGTATACAGTTCACATCCGATCGTGAAATTTGCTGCATCTCTCCCATTTGCTACTGCCTGGGAGAGAAAGCCGGATCATCCTCCGGGCACTGAGGCAGCACCTGCGCGATTGTATCCCGGATGGTTTGGGAGTATCAGCCCAAGTGACATGCAGTATTCATGGACCACAGTGCCACGCTGGAGGAAGAGAACATGCGCTTCCCAAGTGGAGCCAGCTTCTTGGATTCCCTATCTGGGGGGGGCAGAAGGGAATGCGCCCTTGGAAGAAGAGGCTTGGATCACAAAGCTCTCGGGATGGGTGTTGGGAGATTAAAACTGTCAGGTGGGCGGTGGCGGCGGCAATCGTGCTTTCCACAGGAGCCGCTGGGCTTGGACCATGTGCCCAGAAGGAAATCAGTGAGTGCTTCATTGAAGCACAGTAAGGGTTCAGAGGAGGTTGCTGCAGACTGAAGTACTGTCAGGAGGTTAGGCCTCACTGCCAACAAAGGGAGCTCTAAACCCAAGGCCTCAGCTGCCCTTCGCACCACCACAGTGTAGGACACTCAAACCTCTGTACCCACGGTAAGGGGAGAAAGCATGCCATGGTGTGGAGAAGTGTCCAGACCACTGGCGTCACCCAGGTCCTCTCTCCAGTCCGGCTCTTCAAGCTGGTCTGCTAAAGGGTCCAGCGACCCCTCCAAGTCCTTAACACCATCTGGGCGAAAGGTAACACCAGGGATGAAGAGGGGAACAGAAGTACCCTCCGGCATCAGAACTAACATTGATCCGGCTTTAGGTCTATATCAGGGGCGAGGATGATGACGGCGCAGACCTGGGGCACGTTTGGCGCTGGGGGTGCCGTCGTCGGGATCGTCGCTGGGGAAAGGTCGAGTGAGATTGACTGGCGGCGATGAGGATCCAGAACCGGACCCACAGGGGCCCTCTGGCGCCAGAGCCGAAGTCACCGGCATGAAAGGCCCAGGACTCCCGACTGGCTCCATGGGGCCCGAAGGCGCGCCGGTGTACTCTGGTTGCCCAAAGATGCGATGGAGAACTTCGTAAAATGTACGAAGATGGGCAGGGGATGCTTCAGTACCCGGAAAAGGGTTGAGGCGCGGAGTCGTCCCTGAATCAGGCCCTGAAGATGGCGCCTTTGAACGATGATGCTCTCGGTCCCGCATCGTATCAGCCGACCAACAGGGAGAAAGCGAAGATCACCGGTGCTTCTTCGACATCTTCTTCTTGGACTTACCCGAAGACCTGGAGTGGGATGAGGCTTGGTGGCTCCGCGAATGGTGTCAAGACCTTACTCTCAAACAAGACCGGGAACAATGTAGAGCTGAACACCGGGCCTCCAATAGCTTTCGTGACCACTCCTGCAAAGACTTGAGAGGCATGGCCCGGCAGTCAGAGCATGACTACGGGTCGTGGTCGCGCTCCAGACACCAAAGGCACACGAGGTCCGGTTACATCACAGACATCAGCTTGTGACAGGAGCCGCATGGCTTGAACCTAGTTCGGCGTTGGCACATTCCTCGCGCAACAAGAAAATGACAAAACGTCGAAAAAAGCTAGTCAAAAAGTTACTGGAGTAGAGTTCTGTGGATCTGTGCAACGCTGGCACGGAAAAATAAAGAACTGACATCAGCACGCAGGGGCGATGTTTAAGTAGACACAGCAGTGTCATCCCAGCATCCATGACACCGACGACAGATGCAGAGTCAACCGACGGCACCTAATGACGCGCAAGGGTACTGCAAAGAAAAAAAATATCCAGATCCAGTGACGCCTGGGAGTAATTCTAAGGTAAGGAATCCATAACTGTCTCTTTCAGATGTGAGGTATAGTCTGCACAGAGTCCAGTGGATCCCCAAAGGTTTACATAGGTTAAATTAGATAGTATCTCTAATTATGGTAGTGTGGGCGAGCAGTAAGGCTTTATCAGAGGGTAGTGTTAAGCATTTATTGTACACACTCAGGCAAGAAATGTCACACACTCGAAGACTAAACTCAGACCAATTTTCTTTGTATCAAATATTATTTAGTTGTATTTTATTTCAAGAACCAAGCAGAACTTGGTACAGGTAAGTACTTTGCAAAAATAATGCAGCTGAATACAACTGAATGCAGTTGAATGCAATTCGGCTTGGTTACACGTAGGTCAAATGTTCAGCAACAGTTGAATTTACAGTGAGGTTACTTTTTCTGATTTTTTTTCTTACTCAGCGTGGTATGCTTAGTTATCACACTGACATTTCCTAGATTTAGGTAAATAATTCAGTTTATCATCAAAACATATCATTTCCAACTCTTTTTTCAAAGAAAACCAGTCAATGCAATCCTATGGGAGGAAGGAATATGCTACTTACCAGTATGCATTTGTTCTTGGCATGTAGAGCTGCAGATCTACACACTTTTGCATAGATCGCCATCTGGTGTTGGGCCCGGATGTTTGCAGTTTGTTTTTCCTCTTGGAAAGTCTTTGGAAGTCACGAGGTCGGTGACTCCTCCCTTGGTTCGTATTGCGCATGGGCTCCGGCTCCATCCTCAGATTGTTTTTCGCCAACAGGGAAAGATGGAGCGTAGTAATAACAGTGAAGAAACCCATGTGTGTTATATCTAAATAAGATAGACTGGAACAGATACAGGTAGCCGGGGAGGCGGGTGGGCGTGTGTAGATCTGCAGCTCTACATGCCAAGAACAGATGCATACTGGTAAGTAGCATATTCCGTTCGAGGCATATGAGCTGCAGATTACACACTTTTGCATAGACTATATAGCAGTTCCCAACCTTAGCGGCGACCACCGGTATCTTTTGCAGTGGTTTGAAATAGTGTTTTTAGTACAGCCTGGCCCACACTAGCTTGTTGCTTGGTTTGCACATCTACACAGTAATGTTTAGTGAAAGTGTGCGGTGTTGACCATGTAGCTGCCTTGCAGATATCATCTAATGGGATGTTCCCTAGAAAAGCCATAGAAGCCCCTATCTTTCTTGTAGAGTGGGCTTTAGTGGGAACAGATAGCGTGCGTTTTGCTTTGTGGTAGCAAATCTGTATGCATTTTAAAATCCACCTGGCTATCCCTAATTTGGAGATGGGGTTGCCTTTATGAGGTGGAGAGAAAGAGACAAACAGTTGCTTTGTCTTCCTGAAAGGTTGTGTTCTCTGGATATAGTAAAGCAAGGCCCTTTTAACATCCAGTGTGTGTAGAGCCCTTTCTGCAACCGTTTGAGGTTGCGAAAAAAAAACGGTAATTCTACCGATTGGTTTAGATGAAGGGAGGTGATAGCTACAAGGAAAGCTGTTTTCCATGTGAGGAATTGCAATTTGCATTTATGCAAGGGTTCAAAAGGCGGACCCATTAGCCTTGTGAGCACTATATTTAAGTTCCACACAGGTGAGGGTGGCACTCTGGGGGGAATTATTCGTTTTAGGCCTTCCATGAAGGCTTTAATGGCAGACACTCTGAAAAGTGATAGGTGCTGTCTGTTTTGTAGGTAAGCGGCAATTGCTGCGAGGTGTAGCCGAATGGATGTATATGCTAGGTTACATCTTTGTAAATGTAGTAAGTAGCATATGATGTTCTGTATGGATGCGTCTAGAGGGTTGATTGTGTTGTTATGGCAATAAACAACAAATCTTTTCCACTTGGCAGCATAGCAGGCTCTAGTGGTAGGACGTCTAGCTTCTCTGATAACAT
This sequence comes from Triturus cristatus, assembly GCF_964204655.1. Lineage (NCBI taxonomy): Eukaryota > Metazoa > Chordata > Amphibia > Caudata > Salamandridae > Triturus > Triturus cristatus. The sequence continues at coordinate 1,017,803,392 of NC_140590.1, forward strand.
TCATACAGTCGGGGGGGAAGGTTAAGGTATCCGAATTCTAGGATCTCAGGAGCCAGATCGCAAGGTTGAGCTGAGCTGGGTCCGGGTGCCTGATCTCTCCATGGTTCTGGGTTAGGAGGCATGGTGAGAGGTGTAATTTTTGGTGTGGCACTACTGAGAGTTCCAGCAGCGTGGTGTACCACGGTTGTCTGGCCCATGTTGGAGCTACTAGAATGAGTGTGAGGGAGTGCTGTTGTAGCTTTCGCACCACTAATGGAATTAGTGGGAGAAGTGGAAAGGCGTATGCAAATTTGCCTGACCAGTTCATCCATATCGCATTGCCTTTGGACAATGGGTGTGGGTATCTGGCGGCGAAGCTTGGGCATTTTTTGTGTTCGTGGGTGGCAAATAGGTCTATCTGTGGATGCCCCCACATCTGAAAGAACGGGTGAAGAACCTGCGGGTGAAGTTCCCACTCGTGGATCTATTGAGTCTGTCTGCTGAGCAGATCTGCCATGGTGTTTTGGACTCCTGGGACGTGCTGGGCCAGGAGAAAGATTGTGTGTGGGATTGCCCATCTCCATATGCTCTGTGCTAGTTGAGAGCTGTGGAGAGTGTGTGCCGCCTTGTTTCTGGATGTAGTACATGGCAGTCATGTCTGTGCGGATAAGGACTGCTTTGCCTAAAATCTGTGTGTGAAAGGCTTTTAGTGCTAGAAAGACTGCTAGTAACTCCAGATGATTGATGTGGAGTAACTTTTGTTGCGGCGTCCATGTGCCCTGCACTGTGAGGTGTAGTAGATGAGCTCCCCAGCCGGAGAGCGATGCGTCTTGTCAGGATTATTTGTGGAACTGGGTCCAGGAACGGTCTACCTCTGGAAAGATTTGTGGTGTTCCACCACTGCAGAGAGCGATGGGTGCAACCGTCTACCAACACCAGATCTGTCAGTTGCCCCTGGGCCTGGTTCCATTGGCGCGCTAAGCACTCTTGGAGAGGACGCATCTGGAGTCTTGCATGAGGTACTATGAAAATGCAAGAGGCCATCATCCCTATCGGTTGCATAAACACTCTTGCTTCGAGGGAGTGTTGAAGTATGAATTTTTGACGCAAAGCCTGAATGCTTGCGATCCTTGCCGGATTGGGGTAGGCAATGGCTTTTGAGGTGTCTATAGTGGCACCGAGGTGTTGCTTTATGTGGGATGGTGTTAGCTGGGAAATTTGGTGGTTCACCGTGAAGCCTAGTTGGTTAAGTAGCTGGATTGTAGTGGCGATGTGGTGTACACATTGGTTGTAGGACGCGCTTTTATGAGCCAGTCGTCCAGATACGGGAAGACGTGAATGTGCTGTCTTCTGAGGTGTGCCGCCACTACCGCTAGGCACTTGGTAAATACCCGTGGTGCTGTTGTGACCTCGAATGGAAGCACCTTGAACCGTCCACTACGAATCTGAGGTACTTTCTGTGGGCATGGTGTACCGGAATGTGAAAGTACGCGTCTTTCAAGTCCAGTGTGGTGAGAAAGTCGTTCTGGGAGAGGAGCGGAAGTACCTGCTGAAGTGTTACCATGTGAAGATGGTCCGAATGTATGTATGTGTTTAGAGGCCGGAGATCTAAGATAGGTCGTAGAGTCTCGTCTCTTTTTGGTATCAGAAAATATAGGGAGTAGACCCCTACATTTTGCTGATCGCAGGGGACCTGTTCTATTGCGTGTTTTTGTAGGAGGGAGATTACCTCCTGTTTAGTAACGTGGAATGTTACTGTGACATTGGGCATTGCCTGGGTGGAATGTTGGGGGGGGGGGGTAGATGTGAGTTCTAGGCAGTACCCTGAACGAATAATTTGGGTCACCCACTTGTCTGATGTGATGGACTCCCAGATGTGAAGGAAATTTTGTAGTCTGCCCCCGACCGGAGTGGGATGGTCTGGGGGGAGCAGGGGAAAGTCATTGGGTAGGCGAAGTGGCAGAGCGGGCGGTATTTGTTTTGCCTCTGCCTTTATTGTTATTTCCTCTATAGCCGCCTCTTTGATATCCTTTTGTGAAGTTGGACTGAGGAGGGGATTTGTAGGACGTGGACGCACTGTCTGAGGAGTAGCCTCTGCCTGTGCCCCGAAAGGCAGAGCGGCGAAAGGAGCGCCTAGGAGGGTGTGACTGTAGGGCTCCCACAGATTTCGCCGTATCGGTGTCTTCTTTCATCTTCGAGGGCCTCATCTATCTTTGGACCGAATAAATGTTCCTGATCGAACGGATGGTTTAATATGGAGGCTTGTACCTCGGGTTTAAAGCCTGAAACTCTCAGCCAAGCGTGTCGACAGAGTAGAACACTGGTGTTAATGGCCCTGGAGGCTGTGTCTGCTGCATCTAAGGCACAGCGTATAGAGGTATTAGTTATGGTCTTAACCTCTTGGATTAATTCATTGGCCCTATTTTTATATTTTTCTGGGAGATGGTGCATGATGGTTTCTAGTTCATCATAATGCGCTCTGTCGTATCTGGCCAATAGCGCTTGAGTGTTGGCGATACGCCATATATTAGCTGCCTGTGACGCAGTGCGTTTTCCTGACGCGTCTAGGAGCTTTGATTCTTTGTCAGTGGTGGTGCTTCGCCTGACGCCTGGGAATTTGATCTCTTTCTTGCGGTGGATACCATGAGGGAATCCAGTGGCGCTGGCCCTTTGATGTAGGCAGGATCTGTAGGGGCAGCTTTATACTTTTTTTCTATGCGTGGGTTTAGGACCCTAGCCCTGACTGGGTCTTTAAAAACCTCTGGTGCACGTTTTATTACCCCTTTGAGCATAGGTAGTATAGCAGTAGACCTATGCGCAGTATCAAAGGTGTCTAAGAGGAAATCTTCCTCTACTGGGTCAGTGTGTAGCTCTACCCCGTGATAATGTGCCGCCCTCTGAAGTAGGTGGTGAAAACCTAGTGAGTCTTCTGGTGGAGATGGCCTGGATGGATAGAGGTCATCTTGTGGGACATCTGGAATGTCTGGATTATTATAATCATCCCAGGGGTCTGGGGATCCTGTAGGGGTGGGGTATTGTGGCACATCTGCTGGGTCATAGTATGGGTCCCCCTGATCATCATGGTCTGGAGACGGGGTCGGAGAGCGATGAGGCAGGGGTGGAGAAGGTGGAGGGGGTGGAGGTGGGGAGGGTGGAGGAGGTGGGGAGGGTGGAGGAGGTGGAGGAGGTGGGGAAGGCACTCTGAAAGGGGAGGTAGCACAATCCTTCCTCTTTGGAGGTGTAGCTGGTTTGTCCAAGTGTCTCTTTTTAGAAGACCGTGCCAAATGTCCAGTTTTTGGATCCTTGGTAAGTGTCTTTTGCAAAGCATCCTGTGTAAAAAGTTCTTGCGACACCGGTTGTTCGGTCGGTGCCGACGTTTTCGGGGCCGACGGCTTCTTAGGCTTGTCTGTGCCGTGCTTTTTGGGAACCTCCGATTTTTTGTTTGGTGCCGAGACAGGCTTCGGCGCGGGAGTGTCGGTGCAGAGGGCCTTATGATGTTTGGTCAGCACCGAGAGGCTGGGTTTCGACACAGAGGGCTTTGGTGTGGAGCTCGGTGTCGAGGTAGAGGCCGATCTTTTCTTCGGTGCCGAAGGGTATTTTCGGCACCGCTGGCAGGCTGGCTCGAGCCCGAGCCGCCGGAAGGCTTACTTGGCTTCGTCACCGGGCCCGAAGGTGGGGTGTTCGAAGAAGTGTCTTTGGTCTTGCCTAGGCGCGAAGGCGTGACCGAAGCCTTTTTGGGTGTCGGCGCGGGTGTGGGAGGGGGTATTTTACTCACGACCCTCTGCGCCGGGGTGATGTCCTCCACATCCGAGTCGTCTGCTTCGGAAGCACTGACTAGGTCCTCTTCGGTGTGCTGGTGTCCCGGAGCGTCGACGTCGTCCCCGAAGATGTCGACTGGAACGGAGGTCGAGGAGTGCGCCATTTGTCGTCTGCCCTTCGATATCGAATAGTCTTTTTAGATCTAAAAGACTTGCAGGCGGGACAGTCTCGAGCCTCGTGTTCAGGGGAGAGGCAGAGGTTGCACGCCTCATGAAGATCGGTGTGGGGGAATTTGGACCCACATCGAGGGCACTTCTTGAATGGAGTTCTTTCCATCAGCCGGGACCTGAGCCTGGATAGGCCCGAAGGCCGACGTCGATGACTGGAATCGAAGGTGCGTCTTAGAAGAAGGTGATTGAGGAGATCAGTATCTAAACAATACCGCGGAGGGCGAGGATTCCGCTTCGATCATCGAACTGGAATGTTCGGAACCGAAGCGCGAAGTATTACATCCAAGCCCGATGGCGGAAAAAAACAATCTGAGGATGAAGCCGAAGCCCATGCGCAATATGAACCAAGGGAGGAGTCACCGACCTCGTGACTGCCAAAGACTTTCCAAGAGGAAAAACAAACTGCAAACATCCGGGTCCGACACCAGATGGCGATCTATGCAAAAGTGTGTAATCTGCAGCTCATATGCCTCGAACATTAAGTTATCTGTTTAAAGGTAAGTATTTGGTCTTGGGATCAGAGTTTCTGGGGTGGAACAAGGGTTCCCTCAGGGTCAAGGATGCACTCAAAGAGCACCCTCAGGGGCACTAGGGCAGCGGTGTGCAGAGTGTTGAGACCCAATATAATCCAATGGGGTATAGGGGGCCTCCGGTTGATGGCTGCTCACAGGCAGGACACAAGGTTGAGGGAGCAAAGCTCCTAGGGTTAAGCTCAGGACAAAGGGGGGTCAGAGTTAGCACACAAGGTGCACCCACATTGGCACAGAGGAGGCCAGGTGCAGGTTTGGCATTGGGTGCCTGTTTTCAAAGGGGATTCTCTGATCACAACAAACACTGCAGGCTCAAGCACAAAGATTTCTGGAGGCAACCACCGGTTGGAGAGGTAAGCTGTGATGCTGGGGGTTGCCTGGACACAGTCGGTTGGGCCACCCAAGGCCGTGGTGAGTTTGGTGAGGGGTGTCTTTAGGCATCGGGTTTCCTTACCAGCCTCCTAGTCGCGGTCGGAGGGACCTTCCAGATAGAGGCTGCAGGCTTCGGTTGGAGACTTGAGGCAGGTCAGGGGAGACTGGATCCAAGGTCAGGATTGCCAGTTAGACCTCCTAGTGTAGGGCCACTTGAACTTGGGCCATGGGTGTCTGGTGCAGAGTGGTGCAGGCTTGTGCATCCAGCAGGAACCAGTCTGTTGGTGAGCAAATTCGGTGCTCACGGGAGACAGAGTCTTGATAGGGAAGGCAGACAGGTCCTCTGGGGGGCTGCTGGACACGCCGGGATTTCGCTGGAGCAGGTCGCGGTCGGGACAGACCGGTAGGGCTGGGGCCAAGTCAGTTGGTGTCCTCCTCTTCTTCCTTCAGCACAGCTCTTCGGTCCTTCTCTGCTTGTTTGTCTGAGGAGGCAAGGTTCAGGGTTGACCCTAAATACTAAATTTAGGGGCGGTTCAGGTAGGTACTGGTTGGGACCAATAGATCACTTCCTTGGAGTGGGTACACCCCCTATTATGCCACCCTCCAGTGGGGGGGGGGGGGGGGGGGGGGGAGGGGTAAGCCTCACTCTGGTTGGCTGAATCTACCATCCTCAAGACAGTGCGGACTGAGAGTTATGCTTCGACTCGCCTCCCCCACCTGAGGGGTGGGGTTGGCAAAGGAGGGCACACCTCTCTTCCTCACTTGGTTTTATCGCCGATTCTCCCACCCAAAGTGGGGGGTCAGAACCGGTAGGGGGCAGTTGCTGGGAGCAGCAAATGGCTGAGTCAGCTCACAAAAGTGGCAGGCCTTTAAAGCTTCCCCTTCATGGAGCCTAGCTATCCTCGGGGAGGATGTTGGCACCTCTGCCCAGGATGTGCTTTGTTTCCAGACTCCAAGAGCGGGAGGCTCTCGACCCAGAGGTCCAGAAACGTATCTGAGGATGGCAGCTGGCAAGCAGCCAGTCAGCCAGGACACTAGTGTTAGGTTGTGTTTCAGGAAGCATCTCTCAGATGCCCTCGGAGTGCATTTTGCATTAAATCCCACAATGGCATCAGTGTGGGTTTAATGTGCGGAGAGGTTTGGTACCTAGCTTTCCAGGGTTCAGTAAAGTCATTATGGTGCTGTGGAACTCGTAATGACAAACGTCCAGACCATATACTCTTTATGGCTTCACTGCACTTACAATGTCTAAGAATAGACCTAGACACTGTAGGGGTCAGGCCTCATGCATCTTTACCCTTATCAGTGGTATGGTGCACCCTGCTAGAGGGGTGGCTTACCTATGCCAGAGGTAGTAGCTGAAGGCATGGCACACAGGGATGTGTGCCATGTCGACCCTTCACTTTTCTCTGCACCAAAACACGCAGGTGTGTGTAGGTGTGTGTGTGTGTGTGTGTGTGTGTGTGTGTGCGTGTGTATGCGTGTGTGTGTGTGTGTGTATGCGTGTGTGTGTGTATGCGTGTGTATGCGAAGGTTCAGGACGTCTAAGGGTGGCACAATATGTGCTGCAGCCCTTAGATGTCTTTCCTGGTCACAAGGTCCTTGGTACCTATGGTACCTGTCACAAGGGACTTACATGTGGCCAGAGAGTTGCCAATTTGGGTTTGCAACAGTACAGTTTTAGGGAAAGAACAAACCTGGTTGGCAGGAACCCGGAGCACACTTAATCAAAGAACATCAACATCAGGTAAAAAGTGGGGGGCAACCATGCAAAAAGGGGCACTTTCCTACAATCAGTAGCGACAGAGGCATTTGGGTACTAATTGTGCGACACAGTGGGAACTACCACACTAATTTAATTTATCGAAACAGGTAAGTCATTGTAACAAAGGACTAACTGTAATTTAGTAAATTGTTACATACAACCTATATGCTTTCCCGATATGACTCATGCCATGCTCCGAAAGCCAAATAAGTTACCCTACACAATCTCTGTGTATCTGTGGAAATTTCTATTTCGGTAGATTAAGAGTTCAGTCACAGTAGACATCAAGATTGTGCCTTTTCTGCCCTACAGCCCACCTGCTCCATTTCCAATAGGTTTTAGAATCGTCTTTGGACAAATTATAATTTGTAAACCTGCCAGCTCGAAAATGTAACAAAAAGAAGATACCAAATTGGCTTTACTATCATTATGTTGACACATGGCTACCGTCTAAGTAAACAAATTTATCTGAAGACATTGTATGATCTGATGGCTGGCAAACTCACCCAAAAGGTTCATGCATGCAGACAACCGGACTGAATGAGGGAGAACAGGCAGAACAAAATGTGTCAATTTTCAGTCTGATACTTACTCTCGGTTACTGGATGCCTTCTGGCTTGACGAGTTCTTTTCTTCTAATTTTGGTTTCTTATTTTCTCCACACCGGTTTTCTTCCTCAGTCTGGATAAATGTTATAAACAAGTTTTAGTGAATGCCAATGAAGGATGCTCAGATGCTACTTTACTTACAACTGAAGAAACCAATTTTCTAATTCCTCCACAGCTCACCACTCAACAGATTTCAGGGCAAGTTTACTGAATCTCAAACATAAAAAAAAAAAAAAAAAAAAAATCAGAAAAATAAAAATCAGTAAAAAATCATTTTTTTTCAGCTACAACTTATGCACACATTTCTCAAACGGATTATGAAAAACCACGAATCATCTTCAAGTAAGTTCATTTTAAAACAAAAACGGAAGGATCGCCGCTTGATCTTGGAGCTCCGCCCTAAAACAGGCCCCAGGCAGCAGTAGCAGCACAAATCATTGTGGGGGCTCGATGACCTGCCTCTCCGCCTCACCTACTACGTGAGCTCTCTGCTCGCTGACGTATGATAGCCGTTGGAGCTCCCGCGGCCATACCAGTAACCTCCGACTGTTTTGGCATTGGGCACCCTGTAGCTTTCAACGGGTGGGTGGGGCTCTGATTTGCAAAAGCACTGCAGGCACAGGGACGAAGATATTCTGAGTGTGACCACCACTTGGAGAGTTAAATTGGGATGCTGGGGGTTGGTTAGGCACAATTGGTTGGGCCACTCAAGGCCGTACGTCATCTGGTGCAGGGGTGCCTTTTGGGGTCGGATTTTCTAATCCAGCTTCTGGTCACGGTTAGGTGGACCTTCTGGTTTGAGTCTGCAGGCGTCGGTTGGAGGCAAGTCAGGGGTCCCCCAGATCTCTGGTCAGGATCACCGGGGAGACCTCCTCTTGGTGTTGGGCCACTCTTATCTTGGGTTGTGGGCATCGGGTGCAGACTTCACATCCTGCCGGAGCTGCAGTCTATTTGTGAACAAATCCGGTGTTCACGGGAGACCGTCTTTTCTTTTGAAGGCAGGTAAGGTCCACAAGGTTCTTGATGCTGCTGGCTGCAGGACAGTGTGCACAGAATCCACAGTCCCCAGAGGTTTGGCAGAGGCTAAAGTTAGATATAACCTTACTCTCTAAAGTGGTAGCTTGGTCGAGCAGTAAGGCAGTATCACAGGACAGTGTAAAGCATTTGTTGTACACACTGTCAGCAAATGGTCTCACACACTCAATAACTGAACTCTAGGCCAATGGTTTGTATATAAAAATAAATGCTCGTTTTATTTCAGTACCTACAATAGGTATCAAAATATACTTTCTCAGGTTAAGATGCTTTAGATAAATACTTTTCAATACGTAATAGACTTTTGAATGCAATGTTACAGTTTTTGCAATAGGCAACACAATGTCAAACACAATTAAACATTGAGCTCAATGAGAATTTCTAGTTAAATGCAATAGATTACTTTTTGGATTACTTTTCTTACCCCAGGACTGGATCCTAGATTCAGTCCAGGGACATCTCCTGTAAACAGCTCAGTAAAAACGTTTTGGTTACAGTAATGATTAAGGAATATTATTGTATTTTAAAAGTTGACACTTGGAAACTTTTCAACATAGAATCACCAATGTTATCCTATGGGAGGACATTCACTGAGCAGGTAAGTGGGGTTATGGTTACTTTTTCTAACTCAGTGTTGGATCCTGGATCCAGCACTGGGGCGTCTCCTGTAAGCAGTTGAAAGAATGTGATTTTGTTATACAGGCAATTTTTTACGAATATTTGTAAGTTTGCAAAATCGACACTTAGAAGAATTTCTGGTGAAAGCCAGGCAATGTTATCCTAAGGAGGAAAATCAAGTTAAAGGTAAGTACGGTTGTAATAACAGGTGAGTAAATTAGTTTTCGGAATTTGGCTGATTTTAGATGAATATTTTAAAATTTTAAAACTCGACACTTGGAAGAATTTCCAAGTGAAACCAGTCAATGTTACCCTATGGAAGAGAAGAATTTCCAAGTGAAAGAAGTAGTCAATGTTACCCTATGGAAGAAAAGTGAGTTATCGGCTTTTGGGTAAGTACTCGACTGGCAGAGTTAAGGTTCTTGGCATAGACTCAAGGGTCTCCCAGGGTCAGGTAAGTACAGTTGTTACACCCTCAGCGACACAGGGGCAGCCGGGTGCAGAGTGAGTTAGGCCCAATGTTATCCTATGGGAGGCAGGGGGCCTTTGGTTGGTGGCTGCTGTCTAGCAGGCCACCCGGCTGTGGGAGCTGGGCTCCTGGTCACTTGCTTAGGGCAAACGGGGAAGTAGGTTAGAGTATAAATGGCACTGCCAGGGGCACGCGGGCGGCTGGGTTCAGGGTGCTTTTGAGCCGTCGGGCGCTCAATGGATTGCAATGGAGAAGCTCAAGAACGAACCAAGGCTGAAAGCTCGGGGACGAAGATTCTTCAGGTGCGACCACCACTTCGAGAGTTAAGTTGGGTAGCTGGAGTATAGGTAGGCACCCAGGAGTTGGGCACAGGTGGCCGCAGGGCGCCGGGGTGCCTTTTGGTGTCGGGAAATCTTACCCTCTGCTGGTCGCGGTTGGAGGGGTACCTGGTTCTGAGGCTGCAGGCCTGGTCAGGAGCGTCGAGGTGGGTCCTTGGGTGCTGGATTCGGGGTCACAGTCGCCGGCGGGACGTCCTAGTGGTCTTTGTCCACTCCGGCACAGGCATGGCGGGTGCAGAGTATGCAGGGTTCGCGGTTCCTGGCTGATGTCAGGGGTCATTTACTTGTTTTGAGCAGTACCACTGCTCGTGGGAGTCCCAGGTAGTCCGTATCACAAGGCAGTCAGGTCCTCCGGAGTTTTTGAGGTTGCTGACCACTGGAGATGGCGGGGTGCAGCAGGAGCAGGTTCGAGGGTCAACAGGCCAGTGGTGCTGGGGCCAAAGCATTTGGTGTCTTCCTCTTGTTAGCAGCTACACGGCAGGTAGTCTTGTTCCTTGTTCTTCTTTCTTGTTTCGGAATCTGGATCTGAGGAAGGAAGGTTCAGGGTGCCCCTAAATACTAAATTTAGGGGCGTTACAGGTAGGTAAAGGGCAAGGACCAATGGATCCCTTCCCTGGGGTGGGTACACCCCCTATCCTGCCTCTCTCCTGTGGGAGGGGGCAGTAGCCTGATCCTGATTAGGCAGGGCTCCCCATCTTCAAGATGGCGAGAGCCCGGGATGTACTTCACCTCGCCTCCCCCACCTGAAGGGTGGGGTTGGCTGAGGCTGGCACACCCCCTTTCCTCACTTCGCTTTTCCTGCCGATCTTCCCACCAGAGAGGGGGTCAGAACCGGTGGGGGCCAGCTGCTGAGTACAGCAAATGGCCTGGAGAAGCTCACAAAGGCGGCATGCCTTTGAATCTTCCCCTGCCCATCCTGGGGCAGGAGATCTAGCACCTCGCCCAGGATGTGCATTGTTGCAGGCCCAGGAGAGCGGATGGCTCTCTACCCAGGGGTCCAGCAACATGTCTGCTGTGTTGCAGCCTAGGCATCCCCTCAGACAAAATGTGGATTGTAGGTTAGGTTCAGGGTGCATCTCTAAGATGCCCTCTGTCGTGCATCTTACAGTAAATTCCACACTGGCATCAGTGTGAGTTTACTGTGCTGAGAGGTTTGATACCAAACTTCTCAGTCTTCAGTGTAGCCATCATGGTGCTGTGGAGTTCGTGTTGACGACCTCCCAGCACCATATACTCTTAATGGCAGCACTGCACTTACAGTGCCCAAGAATGGACCTGGGTACTGTAGGGGCACAGGACTCCTGCACCTGTTCCCACACCACTGGCATAGGGCACCCAGCTAGAGGGCTGACTGAGGTATGCCAGGGCAGTGGGTGCTGTGGGCATGGCACACAGGGATGTGTGCCATGTCGACTTTGTTTTGTTCTGCACTCAGCCTGCAAAGGCAGTGTGTGTGTGTCAGGGTACAGGGCCTCTAAGGGTGGCACAATAAGTGTTGCTGCCTTTAGGGGCCTTCTCTGATCACAAGGCCCTGGGTACCTAGGGTACCATTTACCAGGGGCTGACATGTGACCCGAGATGCCAATTAGGTTTTGGCTGTTAGGCAGCTTTTACGGAAGGAACACAGGCCCTGGGCACCTGATTGGCAGGAGCAAAAGTGCATCAGTTATCAGGCAAAACGTTGGGGGGGTTACTGCATAAGAAGCCCACTTCATTACAGACATCGCATCTCCTTTTGAGTTTTTCAGGGAGCCCCATAATCATGCCTTTCAAGGTCTTGTTGAATCTCTCAACAAGGCCATTGGTTTGTGGGTGATAGGGAGTAGTAAACTTGTACTGCACTTCACAATCTTTACACGTGTTTTAGGTAAGCAGACATGAAGTTGGAACCTCTATCTGAAACCACCTCCTTAGGAAACCCTACTCTGGTGAAGACACCAATGAAGGCCTTGGCTACTGCAGGAGCTGTAGTAGTCCTAAGGGGAATTGTTTCAGGGTACCTAGTGGCATGATCCACTACCACTAGCATGAATGTGTTCCCTGATGCTGTAGGAGGTTCAAGTGGACCCACTATATCCACACCTACTCTTTCAAAGGGAACCACAGGTAGTGGCATCAGGGGGGCTTTGAGGGGCCACCTGTCTTGCCACTGGTCTGACAGGTGACACAGGAGCTGACAAACTCCTTTAATTTTCTGTGCATCTGGAGCCAGTAAAAGTGGTAACTAGCCTTGCCCAGGTTTCGGTTTGGCTCAGATGTCCAGCTAGGGGGGAAGTCATGAACTAAAGTTAGTAAGAACTCTGTGTACTTCTGAGGCACTACCACTCTCCTCGTGGCTCCAGGGTTGGAGTCTTTGGCCTCAGAGTACAGTAGTTCCTGTTCCCAATAAACTCTGTGGGTACCACTGACATCTCCCTTTTCCTGGGTAGCAGCTTGCTGCCTCAGACTTTCAAGAGTTGGACAGTCCTGCTGTCCAAGGCACAGCTCTTCCCTAGAGGGTCCCTCTGGACCCAAGAGGTCAACCTGGTACAGGTCAAGCTCCATGGGCTCAGTTCCCTCTGGGGTGTCCAAGTCCTCTCCCTGAGGAGAGGGGTCCTGATCATTTTGTACAGAAGCTGGTTTCCCAGTCTTATCGTTTCTCTTGGAAGGTTAGGCCATACTTCCTTCCAGTCTACAACACCTTTTTCACCCTGTTATCTGCTCTGTGCTCTTGTTTTTACACACACAATCTCAGGGATATCCAGCATTGCTGCATGGGTTTTCAATTCTACCTCAGACCATGCTGAGATTTCCACGTCATTCCTAAGCAGACATGCAGCTGGAAGCTTTGGAGGAACCACTACCTGTTTCCGTCCAGTAACCCCTCCCCATTCTAATGTCACCATAGCCATTGCAGGGTTAGTGGTAACATTGCCATCATTGGTGACTGGGTAAAAGTTGTCCTAATCAGTTATTGCTCTGGGGAAACCAGTGCATCTCTTACTATACTGACACTGGCACCTGTATCCCTCAGAGCTTCTACCCTAATTCCATTAATCCAAGGGATTGTAAGTACTTTTTAAAGTTGTGTGGCCACACAGCTACAGTGGCACACTCAACTTCCCCCTCTGAAACTAAAACTGCTTTAGTGTGCAACCCGATTTGCTCCTGGCACACTGTTGATCCCATCTGGAAACTTGTTACCCAAGGAGTAGCTGTAGTAGGACTAGGGGCCTTCTTGTTTGGGCAAGCAGCATCTCCTGTTAAGTGTCCCAACTTTCTACAGTTGTTACACCAGGCCATTAAAGGATCAAAGTTCTTTCCCCTGTACCTATTATTGGACTGGGAAGAGTTTTGGGACCCACCCCACTGTGCACGTTTTTGAGGCCCTTTTGAAGACTCAGGCTTTTTATCTTGGGGATTCACCCTTGTCTTGACCCAGTGGTCTGCCTTCTTTCCCAATTCTTGGGGAGAAATTAGACCTAGGTCTACCAAATGCTGATGTAACTTTTCATTAGTGCAATTACTTGCAGTCCAAATCCCTCAGAGTTCTCTTCATGTGGTCATATGACCCAGCATCTGCCCTAGAAAGGGTCAGGAGTTTGTCTCTGCAGTTACCAGAGAACAGTTCCCAAAGGAGTGCCCCGCAGTTTTCTCACTTCACAAGCCCTCTCAAAGGGTGTGAACCACTGTGTGATATCATCACTCTTCATATTTAGGGACAATCCCTTTGGGGATTTTAGGATCATAAGATTGCTCTTTATCCTTATTTAGTAAATTGCTGCCACCATTGATGGGTGCTAGGCCCATCTCTGCGCTCTCTCTCTCGAGCCAGCAACCTGGTCTCTAGATCCAGTCTTTTGGTCAACCTGGCTAGCATGCGGTCGTCCTCATTGGGGCTGTTCTCAATGTCCTCAGTAGTGCCTGATCCACCTGTGTGGAGTCTAGGTACTAAGAGGTTTACTCGTGGAGTCAGGGGCATTTGGGCATTTTTCTCCCTATGAAGTGGGGGTGGGGGGGGTTCTACCTCCTCATCTTCTTCTTTATCTAATTGGTCTTCACCATTTTCAGATGGGCGGTCCTTATCATACCCAGCCAACAGCTCCTGGAGCTTTTGTTTGGTGGTATGGGACCCCATGGTTATGTTTTCAATTGTACATAGGGACCTTACCTCCTTGAAAGACAAGTCAAGCTCCTCAACCTGGTCCTCTATGGCATTGTGGTTATTTTCACTAACAGCTGGGTTCTTGTTCGGAGACATTGTTAAAAAAGATTTCCAATCCTAGCTAAAGTGAACTTCAATTTTTCAAAAATTATAAAGGGACTTGACTAAGGCTCTAACGAGTCTTATAGTATTTGTCCCAAAATGCCAATTTGAAAAATGTCCAAATTTAAGATAATTTAAGAGTTCTGTTGTTTGATCATATGGGAACCAAGTTAGTCCAATAAATGCGAAATTGTAAATCCCACCGCTGAACCACAAATGTAGGAAGCTGGCTCTGTATATACTATACCAAAGTGAGGTATAGTGTGCACAGAGTCCAGTGGAACCCAAAAGGTAGGCCGAGGTAAAGTAGATAGCACATCACTCACTATTTGTGGTAGTGTGGTCGAGCAGTAAGGCTTTAGCAGAGGACAGTTTTAAGCGTTTGATGTACACACTCACTCAGCAAATGAATTCACACACTCAAAGACTGAACTTCAGACCAATTGCTTTTGTATAAAAATATTCTTTTAGTTATTTGATTTTCTAGAACCAAGCAAGCCTGGCACAGGTAAGCAATAAATACTTTACAGTATTAATGCAGTTGTAACAGTTTCTATTGCAATTGTAAATGTACTTTGATTTGATTACAGTAGTGTTACTGATAATGCAGTGCTTTTCAGAATGCAGCACATACGTTGTACAGGATTTTTAGTAAATTGACCAGTAGATTACTTTGCAGATTACTTTTCTTACAAAGTACAGTATACCTGGATACTGCACTGGGTGATTTTCTGTAAACAGGTGAGATAAGGTGTTTTTGTTATTTAGTACAACTTTAAAAAGATTTTAGGTTTTCCAACTCCACACTTTGAAACTTTTCATAGAAAAACAGTCAATGTTATCCTATAGAGGAAAATAGTGTTATCGGTTAACAGGTAAGTACTTTGTTGTGTGAGTTAGTATTCTGGGGTTAGACTCAGGGGTCCCCCAGGGTCAAGGATTCACTCTTGTTACACCCTCAGCGGCACTAGGGTGGCCGGGTGCAGAGTGCTGAGGCCCAAAGGGGGATAGGTGGGCCTCCGGTTGGTGGCTGCTGACGAGCAGGCCACTGGGTTGTGGGAGAAAAGGTCATGTACTTACTCTCAGGGCAAATGGGAGTTTAGGCCAGAAAAAAAAAAAGGTGCACCCTCAGCGGCACTGGGGCATCAGAGTGCTGTTTTGGCGCCAGGTGCCCTGTAGCTTTCAATGGGGAGTCTCTAGTTTGCAAAAACATGGCAGGCTCGGGGACAATGGTCTTCTGGGTGTGACCACCACTTGGAAAGATAAGTTAGGATGTTGGGGGTTGGTTAGGCACTGCTGATCGGGCCACCCAAGGCCCAGGGGAATTGGTTGCAGGGGTGCCTTTTCGGGTCAGATCTTCTAACCAACTCTTGGGCGCGGTTGGGGGGACCTTCTGCTTTGAGGCTGCAGGCGTTGGCTTGAGGCCAGTCAGGGGTCACTGGATCTTGGGTCAGAATCGCCAGAGAGACCTCCTCTTGGTGTTGGGCCACTCAAACTTGGGCCGTGGGCGTCGGGTGCAGAGATTGTGCAGATTTATGGATCCTTGCAGAGCTAGAGTCTGTTGTTGAACAAATCCTGTGTTTACAGGAGACGGAGTCTTTGGGTTGGAAGGCAGGCAGTTCCTTCGGCTTTCTCAAGGTTGCTGGCTGCAGGACACCAGGATTTCGCTGGAGCAGGTTTGAGGGTGCCCATAAATACTAGATTTAGGAATGCTACAGGTAGGTAAAATGTTGAGACCAATGGGTTCCTTCCCTGGGGTGGGTACACCCCCTATTATGCCACCCTCCAGTGGGAGAGGGGCATAAGCCTTTCCCTGGTTGGCTGGATACCCTTCATCTGCAAGATGGCTGGGACTGAGAGTTGTGCTCCACCTTGCCTCCCCCACCTGAGGGGTGGAGTTGGAAGAGGTGGGCACACCTCTCTTTCTCACTTGTTTTATCCACCGGTTCTCCCAACCAAAGTGCGGGTCAGAACCAGTGGGGACCAGTGGCTGAAAGCAGCAAGTGGCCTGGGGAATCTCACAAAGGAGGCAAGCCTTTGAAACTTCCCCTTCGTGGACCATGCCCATCCTGGGAGAGGAGTCTTGGCACCTCGTCCCAGGATGTGCATTGTTTCAGGCCTCCCAGCCCCCCGAGAGCCCAGGGGTCCAGAGACCTGTCTGTTGGTGGCAGCTGAAAGCAGATACTCAGGCTGGACAGGTTGTATTTTAGGAAGTATCTCTAAGATGCCCTCTGTGTGCATTTTTTATTAAATCCCACACTGGCATCAGTGTGGGTTTAATGTGCTGAGAGGTTTGATACCAAATTGCTCAGTTTTCAGTGTAGCCATTATAGGGCTGTGGAGTTCATAATGACAAACTCCCAGCACCATATACTCTTTATGGCATTACTGCACAATGTTTAAGAATGGACTTAGACACTGTAGGGGTACAGGGCTCATGCACCTGTACACTCACCCCTGGTATAGTAAACCCAGCTAGAAGGGTGACTGATCTATGCCAGGGCAGTGGGTTGTAGGCATTGCACACAGGGATGTGTGCCATGTGGAATCTTCACTTTGTTCTGCACAAAAACACGCAGCCTGCAAAGGCTGTGTGAGAGTGTAATGGTGCAGGGCCTCTAAGGGCGGCACAATAAGTGCTGCAGCCCTTAGAGGTCTTCCCTGGTCACAGTGCCCTGGGTGCCTGTGGTACCATTTACCAGGGGCTGACCTGTGGTCAGCGATGCCAATTGGGTTTTGTTTTCAATGCAGTTTTTAGAGAATGATCATAGGCCCTGATTAGCAGGAGCCCAGGGCACACTCAGTCGAAGCAAATCACAAGTTACTCACCTTCGGTAACTATATATCTGTAAGAAACATTAGTAGTGATGGATTCCATACCTTAGAATTACCCCCAGAGGGCAGACTGGATCCGGAAGGTTTTCATCAGCAGTATCCCTGCGCGTCGGTAGGCGTTGTTGTGCGGCTCCGCAAGCGTCGTTGCCGCAGCGATGACGTCACTGGAGCTACTTAGACACGCGCGCTGATGTCAGTTCTGTACACGACTTTCCGCGCCAGGAACGCAGAGCCATGCAAGAACCTGACCACTGGTACCATGAAGCTAGGGCCCTGAAAGGGGTGACCTTAACCCTAGAAATCAGGTCGCAGAACAGGGAGGATGGGTGGGGCGGTAAGGAATCTATCACAACTGATGTTTCTTACAGATATATCGTTACCGAAGGGAAGTAACTTGTTCATCTGAAAGAAACACGTAGTGATATATTCCTTACCTTAGAATAGATATCCCAGCAGTACCAACCCCGGTGGTGGGTCTGCGAACCAAGATCACAACAGAAAGTCCTGGAGAACAGAACGGCCAAAGAAGCCATCTCTCCGGACTTGGCTGTCCAGGCAGTAGTGCTTGGTAAACGTGTGCAGCGAGGCCCATGTAGCTGCCTGACAGATGTCATGCAAGGGAACTCCCCGTCCCAAAGCAGTAGTGGTTGCTGTCGCACTGGTAGAATGGGCACGCAGCCCCACAGGAGGCTCTTTTTTAGCCAAAGAATAACAAGCCTTTATGCACAGAACGACCCACCCAGAGATGGTCCGCTTGTGCACGGCCCGACGTTTCTTGGCACCCACGTAGCCAACAAAGAGCTGGTCATTCACCCCGAACTGTTGTGTGCGGTTTAAGAAGAATTAGAGTGCACGTTTTGGGTCCAGATGGTGGAGCCTCTCTTAGTCTTTCGAGGGATGCGGAGGCAGAAAGAAGGTAGGCAAAGTGATGGTCTGCCCGATGTGAAAGGCAGTGACAACCTTCGGCAGAAAAGATGGACAAGTTCTTAGAACCACTTTGTCCGGATGGACAGAGAGAAAAGGAGGTTTAGAAGAAAGAGCCTGGAGCTCACTCACTCTTCTGGCAGAGGTGATGGCCACCAGGAAAGCTGTCTTTAAAGTGAGAAGACGAAGAGGACAGTTGTGAAGTGGCTCAAAGGGAGCACACATCAGATAGGTCAGAACCAGGTTCAAGTCCCACTGAGGCATTATGAAAGGAATAGGAGGGAAAAGATGAAGAATGCCTTTTAAGAATCTATTTACAACAGGGGACTTGAAAAGGAAAGGCTGATCTGGAAGCCGTAAAAAGGCTGAAATGGCCGAGAGATAGCCCTTGATAGTGCCCAGAGCAGAGCCCTGCTGGGCCAAAGAAAGAAGGAATAGAAGGACCTCTGAAATAGGGGCAGAAAGGGGATCCACAGCCTTTGCTGTGCACCATGCCACAAACTTGTTCAACCGGCAGGCACATACAGTCTTAGTGGAGGGACGCCTGGCTGCCGAGATTACGTCACAAACTTAGGGAAGCAGGTAAAAAGACGTCAACTGCCGCCGCTCAATCTCCACGCAAGGAGGTGGAGGCAGGATAGGTTCAGGTGGAAGACTGTCCCCTTTTGCTGCGACAAAAGATTCTTCTGAAGAGGCAGTCGGCTCGGGGGATCGATAGCCATGCTGAGTAGCTCGGGATATCATACTCTTCGAGCCCAGTCCGGAGCCACAAGAAGGTCTTGGGTCCGGTCGCGCCTGATCTTCAACACTCTGGGTAGAAGTGGTATAGGCGGAAAGGCGTACAATAGACCGCAACTCCACTCGCAATGAAAAGCTTCTCCTAGCGAGTGCTGCCTTGGAAATTCCAACACGTAGAACTGATAACATTGCGCGTTCTCTTCAGTGGCGAATAGATCTAACCAGGGCTCTCCCCACTGCTGAAAGAGACCTTGCACCACGTCCGAGTGCAGACGCCATTCGTGATCCATCATGCACTGGCAGCTGAGTTGGTCCGCCCTGGCGTTCAGAGAACCTGCCAGGTGTTAAACCACCAGGAAAATGCCCTGATGTTCCAGCCATGTCCAGAGACGCAGAGCCTCCTGACATAGGGTCCATGAACCCACCCCGCCCTGTGTGTTGCAGTACCACATTGCGGTGGTGTTTTCTGTGAACACCTGCACTACTTTCCCCTTGACAGAGGGAAGGAATGCCTTCAGTGCAAGTCGGATGGCCCAAGTTCCAGAAGGTTGATATGGAGCTGGGACTCGCCACAGACCTCTGATCTCCGCCTCTCCCAAGTGGCCACCCCAGCCCAGAAGCGATGCGTCCGTCACAACTGTGTGTTCCGGTTGGGGAAGGGAGAGGGATCTGCCATTGACCCAATCTCGATTTGTGAGCCACCACTGCAATTGTCATGCAGTGCCCTCTGAGATCTGGACGTGATCGAACAGGTTGCCCTGATGTTGTGCCCACTGGAACTTCAGGTCCCACTGCAGAGCCCGCATTTGCCATCTGGCATGATCCACCAACAGGATGCAGGAGGCCATCAAGCCCAGTAGCCGGAGGATCATCCTGACCGAAACCCGGGTTAAAGGCTGAAAGATCGGAATCATAGCCTGAATATCCCGGACTCGCTGCTCGGGAGGATAAACCCGAAACTGCGCTGAATCCAGAACCGCTCCGATGAAGAGGAGCTTCTGAGAAGGGATCAGGTGCGACTTCGGCACGTTGATGGAGAACCCCAGCAAATGCAGGAGGTCGGCCGTAGTCTGGAGGTGGGAGACGACTGCCTGGGGCGAGCCCGCCTTCAACAACCAGTCGTCGAGATATGGGAAGACTGGGACCCCTGATCTGCGCAGACGAGCTGCGACCACCGCCATCACCTTCGTGAACACCTGAGGGGCGCTGGTAAGGCCAAAAGGGAGCACGGTGAATTGAAAATGCTCGTGGCTTACCGTGAACCGCAGGTAACGCCAGTGGGCCGGCAGGATGGGAATATGAAAGTAAGCGTCCTGCAAGTCCAACGCTACCATCCAATTTTGCGGGTCTAGGGCAGACAAGACCTGAACAAGTGTTAACATTTTGAACTTCTCCTTCCGGAGGAAGCGATTCACGTTCTGAGGGTCTAAGATAGGAAGCAGACCCTTGTCCTTGTCGGGGACCAGAAAGTAGTGGGAATAACAATCACAACCTACTTCTGACGCAGGAACGTGCTCGATGGCCCCCTTGGCCAAGAGGGCCATGACTTCCTGCTGAAGAAGCGAAAGATGGTCCCCCGACATGCGGTGGTATTAAGGTGGCATGGCTGGAGGGGAAGTCTCGAAGGGGAGGGAGAAGCCCCTTCGGACAATTTGCAGCACCCACTTGTTCGAAGTGATGTTGCGCAAGTGGAGGAGATGATGGTGAATACTGCCGCCCACTGGCGCTTAATGGGCCTCAAAGGTCGGATTAGGAAGGCTTTGCAGTAGATGCTGCAGGGGTGGAGGTGGACTGACCCGCACGCAGGCCCCCTGAACCGCTTTGACAATTCTCACGTCCGCGGCCGCGCTGTTGCTGCTGCGCCGGCCTGTGGCCCTGCGAACATTGTGGGGCACCCCTTCCGTGGCCACGAAAGGAGCGAACGGCAGAAGGCGGAGGAGGCCGAGTGGCCGACAGGCCCAAGGATTAGGCCGTAGCCCGTGAGTCCTTAAATCGCTCCAGCGCACTATCTGCCTTATTGCCAAAAAGGCGAATGCCATCAAAGCATTGTCCATCAGAGTATTCTGGACATCCCCCGATAAGCCAGTCGTTCTTAGCCAGGTGTGGCGCCTAAGCGCCATCATCGTGGAAATCGCCCTGCCCAGCGAGTCAGCGGTGTCAAGCCCACAACGGATGGTGAACTTCGCTGTGTCTCTCCAAGCAGCAATAGATTGGGAGAGTACTGGCTGGGCCTCCTCCAGACAGCTAGTCAGCACCTGCACAACCGCGTCACACACAGAGTGGTAATAATGGCCCAAAAGGCATGCGGTGTTCACCAACCGCAGCCCTAAGCTGGCAGATGAAAACTGCTTCTTGCCAAGCTGCTCCAGCTTCTTGGATTCCCTATCCGGAGGTGTGGAAGGGAACGCTTTCTGGGACGCAGAGGCTTGGACACCAAGCTCTCAGGATTGGGTTGTTGGGAGAGGAAGAGGGGGTCGCCCGGAGCTGGGCGATGGCGTTGGGCCACGTTCCTGTCCACAGGAGCCCCCGTGTTGGGCCTGGACCAGGTGCCCAAAAGAACGTCAGATAGTGCTTCATTAAAGGGCAGCAAGGGCTTCGAAGAGGTAGCCGCCGGCTGGAGCACTTCTGTCAGGTGGTTAGTCCTGACGGTCACTGTAGGGAGTTCGAGGTGGAGGGCGTCGGCCGACCTACGCAACACCACTGCGTAACTGACTCCCTCCTCCGTGGCCACGGTAGGAGGAGACAGCATGCCAAGGTCAGGTGTAGAGACCACTGGCATCCCACAAATCCTCTGCTCAGGTCATAAGCACAGTCTTGTGCGAGAGGGTCCTCAGACCCCTCCCAGTCCTCCCCTTCCTCCGAAGTCTGTGGCACAGGCTGAAAATACGGAAGACGGACATAGGGGAAAATATGGCCCCATCGGCGTCGCAAACGGCGCAGAGCAGCGTCGATCCGGCACAGTTTCCGGTTCAGGGCTGAAATTGGGGACAACGTCGTCCCGAGGAGCAGGCGACGTCGGAGGTGGTGCCGGTGGGGGTCAACATCCGTGGAGGCATTATAAAGGTCGACCGGGGTCCGTTCCCGGATACCAGGGGGTCCTGCAGCACCGGAGCCACCGGCAATGCCAGGGCCGGAGCCACCCGCGACACCAGAGCCACTGGAAGGACAGGACACCCAATCGGGCCCGCGGGGCCAAACTGCCCAAAGAGTTGGGCCAGGGCAGCAAGAAACTCTGGCACCTGGGCAGGCGTTGCAGACGGACCCGGGAAGGGCGGGTAGACCGGCGGCATCGCAGGCTCCGCCGGAGCCGCGGGGTGGCACCATCCCCACCCTCAGCCACGTCACGCAACAGGCAAGGGGAAGTCGAGGAGCGACAACGCTTCTTCGACTTCTTTTTGGAATGCTTCGACTTACCTGACCCCGAGTGCGAAGACTTAGATCCAGAAGAATGATGGTGACGGCTCCCCGACTGGTCCCTCGACCTCCCTCGGGACCGGGACCTTGAGCGGCGCAGAGCTGACTGCCACACTTCCAGCAACTTTCGGGACAGCTCCTGCAAAGTCTTCGGCGCCATGGCCCGGCAGTCGGGGCACAACTTGGAGTCGTGGTTGCACGCCAGGCAGTAGAGACACACGCGGTGTGGGTCCGTCACTGACATCATACAGTGACAGTCCCCACAGTTCTTAAACCCGGGCATCCCTACGACACCAGGTGTCGATCAACTCGAGAAAAAAGGAGACAAAAGGCATTAAAAAAAACGGTCAAAAAATGACTGGGGGAAGTAGCTCCTCCCAGATGTGGGCTTACTGTCGTGGAAAAAGAAAGAACTGACGTCAGCGCGCATGGGCACGTCTAAGTAGCTCCAGCGACATCATCCCAGCGCCAATGACGCACGCGGAGCCGCACGGCGACGCCTACCGACGCACAGAGGTACTGCTGACGGAAACTCTCCGGATCCAGTCTACCCTGGGGGTAAGTCTAAAGGTAAGGAATCTATCACTACGTGTTTCTTTCAGATAGCCGAGTTCGGGTGCTCACTTACAGAGTAGACGTACTGCTGTAAGACAAATGGAACTTGATTCCCGGTCGAGAGTCCAAGTCAGCTGTGAATGGGCCCCCCCAGCAAGAATTGGCAAGGATGTCGACTAGTGCCATTGTGATGTGTGGTTCCAGTGGCTGTGGTCATTTGAGGTGTTCAGTGTATATATCTTTCTGATCTCTTGCAGGACGTCCCATATTATATTTGCTTGCGTCTTATTATTTGCTGCCTGTTTATTCATTAGTATTATTCATGCATTTAACTGTTGCATTTACCAAGTGTATTATTATTATTGTTTGCATATAAAAATATATATATCTGTGTATTTGAATGTTGTGCATTTGGGAAAGCCTTTCTGTTAGAGAGCATTGTGTAAAATAAAACCCCAAGCCTTATTCTAAAAAGAGAGAGTCTTTGCATTTTATGAAATAAAACCCTTTTCTAAAGGTGTTTGTGTTTCAGGTCTCCTGCTTCGCCGTGTGTTTTGAGTAACCGTGTAGGAGATTCTGTATTATCTGAAAGGCGAAGCAATACACTCAGCCTCAGAAGTGTGCCTCAACTCACAAACACCCCTGAATTCATCACAATAATATTTCCAAGTCATCAAACTAAAAGTTTATGATCAACCGTGTTCAAAGATGCATATCATAATTCAATCAAAATGCATCAGTTCACTGGAGGCTAACAGGACAGTCCCAAACACTAGGTAAAGAATACAGCTGGTCTAAGAAAGATGAAAGAGTTGGGGGCTTTATGTAATCCTGAAACTATTGAGGTAAAATACTTTTGAAAGGTGTAACAACGCATAGGAATGGGAGACGGCAGAGAGTTAAGTCACAGTGTGTCAAGGGATTACCTCTTCAATTAGTAAAACCACAATACTCAAATTCTGATGGCCCATGCTGCCAGTCTCTACCACAATAGGTATTGGAGCTGCTCAAATGGCGCCACAAAGACCATGTCTAATCTATTTTATCTGCATAATCAACTCTACACAGTATCTAATGTTTGCACATCGCTTATGGATATCATTGATACTTTGCCAAACAAGGTTTAGTAAAGAACTAATTTAGGCACTAATGTTCAATGTATTTTAAACACTATGTTATGCTTGTTCAGTGGCGCACTGACAGGAGATGTGAACCATTTGGGAATAACCATTTTGCTTGTCTACTAAGGAAACATGGCTTGCTACTCATTCACAACCTTTAATTTATCCCACCCAAATTTTAAATCTTTCAGGCAGATTGGGAAAAAATACCATCACTTCTTGATAGTCATTATGCATAAACACAATAAATATACAGTCACTACCTTTACATGAAAGCCTAAATTTCAGGGTTTAGACCAAGGCCACATTGTAGATTTAATAAATATGTGCGAGACGAAAACAATCCTTTTCATATATGAATAAATAAAATGTAAATTAGTTAATATGGTGTACTTTGATCTTTTTTGTAGTCAGCATGATGTGATTCAAACAAAAGAGAAATGTGACAATTACATAAACCATGCAGAGCTTAAACAGAGAAATGATATCTAATGAGCAAAAATGTCAAACATCACCAAATGTTCCGATAAAATAATCGATTAGTTAACGGTAGATAAGAAAAGCAGACTATTTCTCAATTAATTTTACATAGAGAAGATTCAAGAAACTCTGCTGCCACCTACAGGCCGCTTAAGGAGTTGGGTATATATTTCCCTTTGATCACTGAAATCCGAGACTTTCAAAAACAGAGAAATTACATTTTAGCCCATTAATGCTAATGTTGCTGCGGGAAAAGGATAAGTTACTTCCCTGTAATCCTAGTTCTCTCCCAGGGGTATCCTCATCAAAGTCAAACACTGAATATTCCCGCCCATGCGTGGGGACCCCGGAAAGAATAATAAAATATATATATGAAAACATATATACAGCTCTATATATATATATATATATATATATATATATATATATATATATATATATATATATAAATATACAATTTTTTCACACATCAATGCAGCTCCTATAAATGAGGCTAATCAATGTAATATTTAACTGCTTTTGCAACCACATACTATAGAATATAAAAAACAGGAGTGCAAGCATTACTTGAACTATTTTTGATGAGTAGACTCAAGACCAATCTGCAAAAGAGCAAGCACTGTTAGCCTATAGGCTGCATTGAAAACCAATAGCATACAAAATGAAAGCATTTCCAAACACAAAACCTGGCACTGAGCCTTTAAGGCAGCCATGACCCCTGGCTTCCCATCATGCCTCAGGGGTGACAGTTGGGTCAGTTGTACTTTGCGGAGACACAAGGGTCAGGGTACAAAGCTTAAAGAAAAAAGTCTCATTTGTCTGGTTGCTTATGATTTTGATGAGGATACCCCTGGAAGAGAACTAGGATTACAGGTAAGAAACGTATCCTTCTCTTCCAGGGGATAATCATCAATAGACATAAGCACTGAATCGAATAGCAAGCCCATCCTCAGCCTACGCGGAAATAGATGAAATGACCAAAATTACAATCACAATTTTTTCAGCGTTGGAACAAATTTCTCAAGGAGGCCTGGCCTACCCAGTGTCTGCTCTGGTATCCGAGTCGAGACAATAGTGCCTCGTAAACGTATGTATCGATTTCCAAGTGGCTGCCTTGCAGATCTCAGCAATCGGTACATTGTTAAGAAAAGCCGCTGTAGCTGCCTTCCCTCGAGCGGAATGAACCTTGGGTCTAGACCAAAGCGGCTTCTCTGCTAACTGATAAGTCAGTTTGATACATGACACTGTCCACCTGGAGATGGAACGCTTGGAGCCTGGATAACCTGTTCTGATTGACCTGTAATTAACGAACAGTTGATCAGATTTCCTAATTGCTTCAGACCTGTCCAAACAGGATTTCAAAACCCTTTTCAGGTGTAAAGAATGAAGTGACCTCTCAGCTGGTGTAGAGGGATTAAGAAAAAAGGTAGGCAGCGAGATGGATTGATTGACATGGCAATCAGACACCACCTTCGGAAGGAAGGAGAGTGGGTTCTCCTAATGACCTTATTGAGATGAAAGACTGTGTATGGTTCCTTAAAACAGACAGCTTGAATCTAGCTCACCCTGCGAACTGAGGTGACTGCTACCAAAAAGGCTACCTTCCACATAAGGTGTTGGTGGGTTGCTTTGTGGATAGGTTCAAACTGAGGACCCATCAGTTTAGACAGGACCTGAATAAGCTCCCAGGGAGGCAAAGGAGGCAGGATAGGAGGGTAACCCTTGCAAAAAATCCTTCACTACCTGCGTCTGAAAGAAAGGCGGCTGAGAAGGAGACTGCCTATATGCCGTAATAGCAGCCAGGTGTACTTTTATGGAAAAGAATCTTAGACCTGCCTTAGCAAAGTGGAGTAGGTAAGGTAAAATCACTTCCTCTTGCCCCTTGGTAGGATGGCAACCATTTTGCAAACACCACAAATAGATTACAAGCATAAGAGTATCTTGTGGAAGGTCTTCTTGCTTCTTTCAGGATGGTCATGCAGTCCTGAGGGAGTCCTAAATGACCATATTGGAGGACCTCAGGAGCCATGCTGCCAAGTTCAGTGAGGGAAGGTTGGGGTGATAAACTCCCGTTCATCTTGGACAGCAGATCCGGTCTGCACGGCAATCTCTTGTGTGGGAATTTTGATAGGTGCAGAAGGTTCG
The DNA here is from genome assembly GCF_964204655.1 of Triturus cristatus. Classification (NCBI taxonomy): domain Eukaryota; kingdom Metazoa; phylum Chordata; class Amphibia; order Caudata; family Salamandridae; genus Triturus; species Triturus cristatus. The sequence goes on from NC_140590.1 coordinate 1,017,829,553, forward strand.
GGTATCACCACTGCCATGGCCAGTCCGTAACAATCAGAATCATCCTCGCCTCTGAGTGGGAGAGTTTGGTTACGACCTTCGGGACGAGAGGAAGGGGAGGAAAAGTGTATAGAGCCTCCTGACCAGTTGATCAAAAGGGCATTCCCTCTTGACCCTGGTCGGTAGAATCTTGAGGCGAAGTCGCAGCATTTTTTGTTTGTTTCGTCCGCAAAAAGATCGATGCTTGGACGGCCTCATTTTTGGAAAATTTCTTCGATGACTTAGTCGTTTAGAACCCAGTCCTGCTGGTACCTGAAGTGATGACAGAGCGTCTGCTTGTGAATTCTGCTCCCCCGGCAGGTGTATTGCTGTAAAGTCAGATTCCTTGCAAGGAGCCAATGCCAGAGAGCTTGGGTCTCCAGAGACCGATATAGAGTCCCTCCCTGCTTGTTCAGATAGTAAATGGTGGTCGTATTGTCCGTCTGTACTAGAATGAAGCTGGTCTGAATAGATGGGAGGAAAGCATTGAGGGAAAGATGCACAGCTCGTAACTCAAGCATGTTGATGTAATACAATCGTTCTTTTGCTGACCATCGACCTGGAGTCTGCTCTCCAACCCTGGAGGGAAGCATCTGTGATTAATGAGAAGGATGGCACGGATTGAACGGAACCCCTACCAACAGATTCTCCTCTTGCATCCACCTTGGAATCGATGCTCTGGCTGCTCTTGACAGATTTATCCTGTCGTGCCGTCCTGCCGGTTGTTGATCCCAATTGTACTCCAGATCCTGCGGTAAAGGACGCATCCTCAGCCTGGCGTTGGAGGCAAAAAAATATGCAGATGCCATTGGCCCTGGGAGAGAGGCAACCTGACGGACTGAAGGGAAGTTGCTGTGCATAATCGGTTTGCATTTCAGAGTGATAGATGATAGTCTCTCCTCCGAAGGAAACACTGCAGAGTCTCTTGTTGCACCCGGATAGTGGATTCTTTGCATGGGATGCTGGATCGATTTCTCGAAGTTAACATGAAGGCCCAGCCTATGGCAAAGGGCAAGACATTGTTGGTAGTGTGCCCTCATGCTCTGTGGGGAAGGGCCCTTCAGAAGCCAGTCGTTGAGGTAAGGGTAAACAAAGATTTCCTGGCACTGCAGAGCAGCTGCTGCTAGTGCCATGCATTTTCTAAACACTCGGAGAGCCGACTTCAACCAGAAGGGCTGGACTTTGAACTGATAACGAGTCAATCCCACCAGAAAACGCAGGAACTTTCAGTGATGAAGTTTGACTGGGATGTGAAAGTATGCATCCTGAAGATCTAATGAACAAATCCAGTCCCCTTGATGTAGATGGGGATATATTTGATGGAGAGCCAACATGCAAAACTTCTCTTGCCGGATGGATTTGTTGAGGGTGCGAAGATCCAGGATTGGTCTGAATTCGGATTTCCGACCTTTCTTTCCCACTAGGAAGTACCTTGAGTATACTCCTTGACCTCGTTGCAATATTGGAACTTCCTCAATGGATGATTTTCGCAGGAGGGTGGATACTTCCTGCTGCAGTATCAGAAGCTGGTGGCACACAGTTTTTACTGGAGGGATTGTAGGAGGCAGATATCGGAAATGGAGAGAGTACTCATTCTGCAACATACTTAACACCCATTGGTCTTTTGTGATGCTGTGCCACTCTTCCAGGTGGTTGGCTATACTTCCACCACTGGAGTGGGAAACTGTGGGCAAGTGAGCATTTATTGCTTTAAAGAAGTTTTTGCTGAGGCAGCAGATTGACGAGGAGCTCCTCTCCCTCTTGAAGCGCGACGTCCACGATAGTGGGATTTTGATTGGCTCTGTTGGTGTTGGTGCCTCTGCCACGGAGAGGCTTGAACCCCTCTGATGGAAGGGCCACCGATCGTATGGCCTGTATCGGTGCAGGAACTCCTTTCTTCTCTCAAGCCCTACTGCCGCCAATGTGTCTAACTCCGCCTTCATCCTTCACATTTCCTCATCTGTGTGAGTGCCAAACAAGGAGGATCCTGAAAAAGGGAGGTTTAGGATCCGTGATTGAGCTTTGAGTTTTAGAGCAGTTAGTCGAAGCCAGGAAGAACGTCTGGCCCAGATCCTGTGTGCATGGGAATGTGCAGACAAGATCTCTCCATCAGCTGCGGCACTGATAACTATTTGCCACCAAACTTCCTTCCTGCAACACCTCTTCAATGTCCCTACGCTTTTTGTGAAATTTTCACTGTAAACCTTTGTAACAAGTCCTACAAAGATCTATCATAGCACCCTAAGAGCGCCGGGGTGCTACAGACCTTCAGCATTGAGGCCGAAGTGCCACAGACTTTACATTCCCACAAATCCTGTGCTCTGCTTTCCTTATCGGGAGGAACTGTTGATGAGACCACTTTTTCGCAGCCGCAACCATCACAGAGTCAGGAGGTGGGTTAGATCTAAGAAACAATGGATCCTCTTCTGGAGCCCTGTATTTCTTCAAGATCCTCACTGGAGCGGACTTGAGCGTTGCCGGTGTAAGGAACATTTCCATAACAGGCTATAGAAGCCCCGGTACCAAGGATAACAGTCTGGCTGCTGATCTTTGATGCAAGGTTTCATAAATCACCAAGGATGAACTCTCAGGAGTAGGCATAACAATTTTCAACTTGTATCACCCCTGGCCAGGACGTCCTGGAAAGTACTGACATCATCCACCGGAGACACCCTCAGAAGTGGACTGTCTGTAAGGGTTGGAGGATAGTCCGTCTTTGAAGATTGGGTAGAAGAGGGTGAACGTGTCGGCGACCTGTGCCTTCTCTGATGCCCCCGAGCCGTAGATCATCTTGTGGAGGCTTTCGGCATACACGTATGACCTTGACCCCTCGAGGGAGTGGTACAAGAGATCTACTTCTTGTACCAGCCAAGACAGTGGAGACCTGTGTAGAGGACTGGAGTAGTCCGGTGAAATTCGTGTCTGCACCGTTCCAGATTTCTCAGTGATGCAGAGGTAACATCCACCTAGGAAAGAGGTGCACAGATGGGGATTTCTGCCTCACTTCTTGTGCGGGAGTCAGAGCATGAACAGGGGTGTACAGGTGAAGATGCAGGACTGCTCGTCGGCGAAATAATCAACTCCGGTGACCTTGAGGTTGATGACGTGCGTCTTGAACTAGATCGTGCGTGATGGGTTGAGACTGACTGATGTGAGCGTCTCGACTTTGAACGCAGAGTCACTGTGTCCTGAATCACCGATCGGGATTTAGCCCTCGATGTCTGAAAAGGTGATGGAGAGATGCTCACAGGACATGAAAACGACAGACAGATGTCTCGATGTCGAATGGTGTGTCAGTGACGTTGACCGTCTTCTGGGGCTAGATCTATGCCTCGACGTAGATCGTGGCCGGGTTGACGATGAGAGAGGGGTTTGTCTCGACGTCGAACGTCCTTGAGTTGACGCCAACGGGGTTCCCGGTCTCGACAACGAGCGCCCGTGAGATGGCACCGATGGAGTTTTGTGTCTCGTGGTTAACCGCCTGAAAAATGGGCGCCGAACGCGGAGCTAACGCTGGCAGAGACCTACTACTCGACGTTGAGCGTCGCCGAGCTGACCCCAACGGAGGGTCCGTTACCTGATGACTCAACATTGAAATTGTCTTCGATCTCGGCGTCGATTGATGCACCGGCACCGTCGACTGTGGAGGTCTAGACAACTACATGTGTTTCTTCGCCGCTGATGGTGAACTTGACGCCCATCCCGAAGGGGAACAGATCAGGCTCTTACTTCTAGACGTCGATCTGTACCTCTTTTTCTTCTATCTCACCAGAGGCCTTTCTCTGGATGTAGATTTCTTCCTCTCAGAAAGTCCATAGAGACGTATCCTTTCTCTCTCCTTGAGAGTACGCCTGGAAAGCTTTTTGCAATGTTGGCAAGTCTCTGAGGAGTGAGAGTCAGGAAGGCAGAGAATACACACAGAATGTGTGTCAGATTTGGCCTTCTTGCCACAGGAGGGGCAAGGATCAAAAGGAGATGGCATTGTGACAAAGAACCAATTTCTGTCAAAAAACGGTAGTACCTCACTCTAAGATGCAAAAGACAGAGTGAAAAGTAAACAACAAACAATTAAATGCTGGAATACTGACAAAAAAGTCAAAGCTGTGAATTCCAGGGTCCTGACTGAAGGAGCCAGAAAAAACTGACCTAACTGTCACGCCTGAGGCATGATGGGAAGCTGGGGGTCATGGCTGCCTTAGAGGCACGGTGCCAGTTTTTGTGTTTGCAATTGCTTTCATTTTCTATGGTATTGGTTTCAATGCAGCCTATAGGCGAACAATAGCTGCTCTTTTGCAGATTGGTTTTGAGGCTACTCATTAAAAAGAGTTCAAGTAATGTGCTTGCCCTCCTGTTTTCTATATCTTATAGTATGTGGTTGCAAAAGCAGTTGTCTAATTACATTGATTAGCCTCTTTTATAGGAGCTGTTGTGATGGTTGAAAAAATTATCTGTGTGTGTATATATATATATATTCACTGAAAAAACCATAGGTTTCAGACTTGTTATAGTTAGCGGAAATTTTACTGATAAAAAAACAATGAAATTCCCCCGTTATAGTTAGTGCAGGCAACTATAACTCACGCGACCGCAATCCTCTGCTGATGCTAATACTGTATTTAGACACTTATTTGCCCATGTCTTCTTCCATAAATTTTTAGCTATACATATATTAAAAATATTTTTTTTTCATAAAGACACATATGTCATCAGCAGAAGATTGCGGTCGCGTGAGTTATAGTTGCCTGCACTAACTATAACGGGGGAATTTCATTGGTTTTTTATCAGTAAAATTTCCGCTAACTATAACAAGTCTGAAACCTATGGTTTTTTCAGTGAATTTGCAAGGTTTTTTAAATGCTAATTCCTAACTATAACGTGTGTGAAACCTATGGTTTTTTCAGTGAATTTGTACGGTTTTTTAAATGCTAAGTTACTTTACGCCATTCGTGGCGTGCACGCCCACTTAACGCAGTTCGTTCCGTGCACGCACGGTGCGCTTCGCGCACCGTGCGCGCACAGTGAGCACGCGGTGCGCTTCGCGCACCACGCGCCCACTTTACGCAGTTAGTGCCGTACACGCAAGGTGGGCACGCAGTGCGCTACGCGCACCGCGTGCCCACGTTACGCACCGTGCGCACATGGAGGACATATTATGCGCTTCCTTGTGATAGGTAATCTGTTAAATTTAATTTGTAAGTGATGACAATAATATGCCATGCACAGAGAGTTTTTTTTTTTTTTATTAAAATTTTTAGCGTAAGCGCACCGTACGCGTACGGTAAGCGTAATCGGCGAAATTTTCAAAAAAAAAAAATTTACCGTTTTTGGCCTTGGGGGATCTTTGAGGACTCAACTAACATGGCTATGTGCATGGGCGCTGTCTAAACAGCCCCTTTATATGTTTTTTGCCTTTGTTTACAGCCCCCCCTCAGAGTGCGAGAGAGAAAATGGCGGCCGCCGCTTCCTGGTTTCGACCGATTCGAATGTTTACTTAGATGTAACAGCCAATCAGAATCGCGCACGCCACCGTACGCGTACGGTAAGCTTACGGTAAGCGTACCGTAAGCTGGCTCAGATATATATATTGATTTAAAGGCTATTTTCTCAGAATCTACTGAACAGATTTACACCAAACATACAAAAGGCACTTCCTTGACCTAGGGACTACCTCTCTGCCAAATTTCTAGTAATTCTGTTCAGCCGTTCGGGCTGTAGCCCTGTCTAAAGGTCCTATGGAAAAATGCATGGGAAAAACGCGTTTTGGGACCCCCCTTTTATCTCAGCCCCCGCTTGACGAATCCCCCCGAGACTTTCAGGGTAGGAGCGGAGCGTAGCGCCCCACCTATTTTGAGAAATTCGCGAGGATTCGTCGACCGGCGCAAAAGTTATTCAAAATAGAATGTTGCGGATTTCCTATGGAAAAGGGGTCCTAACTATAACTACCTACTGGCGACCGCCAGTAGGTAATATATATATATATATATGTCCAACGCTTCCTCCAACTCAGGAAAAAGCACAGCACACTCCGGAATTCGAGGCAAGGACTTTATTGAAATAAAATGCGCGTAGTGCAGCAGTCCCAACAAACGCTAAGGCAGACGCGTTTCAAGCCTCCAATGGCTCTCATCAGTGCCTGTTCCTGGGTCTTCGCGCTCTCTGTGGTGTTCAACGAGGTGCAGGTGAGTTGAAAACCGCTCCCCTTTGTGATGTCATTAACTTCTCCTCCAATGGGTGAGTCGCGCATATATATATATACATATATATACATACATATATACACACATATATATATATATACACACACACACATATATATATATATATATATATATATATATATAATCTACTGGCGGTCGCCAGTAGATAGTTATAGTTACAACCTATAGGAAATCTCAAAATTCTATTTTGAATAACTTTGGCGCCGGTTGACGAATCCTCGCGAAATTTTCAAAACTAATGGGGCGCTCCGTTCAGCTCCTACCGTGAAAGTCTCGGGGTGATTCGTCAAGCGGGCGCCGAGAAAAAGGGGGGTCCCAAAACGCGTTTTCCCCATGCATTTTTCCATAGGACCTTTAGTCGCAGCTACAGCCCGAACGGCTGAACAGAATTACGTGGAATTTGGCAGAGAGGTAGCCATAAGGTCAAGGAAGTGCCTTTTGCAGGTCTGGTGTAAATTTGTTCAGTATTTCCTGAGAAAATAGCATTTAAAAGCATATCAATATCTATACGCGTGCACCGTGCGCGCACCCTGCCGTGCGCGAGCGCAATTCTGATTGGTTGTTAGATGTCGGTAAACATTCGAATCGGTCGAAACCAGGAAGTGTCGGCCGCCATTTTGTCTCTCGCAGTCTGAGGGGGTGAAAAACAAAGGTGGAGAACGTGAAAAGGGGGCAGAGTGGACAGTTCCTGACCCCCTAGCCTTGGTCAGGGGGGTCACAGAAGGACCCCCAAGGGAGAAAAAAAACTTTTTTTAAAATTTTTAAATCGGGAGGTGCGCGTACCCTGCGCGCACTGCGAACCGTGGGCGCTCGGTGCGCGCACGGTGTAAAACCTGAAAAAAGTAAAAATAAATAAAAACATAACTTAGCATTTTAAAAAAATTACAAATTCACTGAAAAAACCATAGGTTTCACACACGTTATAGTTACGAATTAGCATTTAAAAAACCTTGCAAATTCACTTAAAAAAACCGTAGGTTTCACACATGTTATAGTTAGCTGGACATTTCACTCGTAAAAAACCAATGCAACTATAACTCATGCGACTGCAATCCTCTGCTGATGACGTCAGATATTACATCACTGATGACATATGTGTCTTTCTGAAAAATAAATATTTGTAATATATGTATAGCTAAAGATTAATGGAAGAAGACATGGGTAAATAAGTGTCTAAATACAGTGATGTAATATCGGACGTCATCAGCAGAGGATTGCGGTCGCGTGAGTTATAGTTGCCTGCAGTAACTATAACGGGGGAATTTCATTGGTTTTTTACGAGTGAAATGTCCAGCTAACTACAACATGTGTGAAACCTATGGTTTTTTAAGTGAATTTGCAAGGTTTTTTAAATGCTAATTCGTAACTATAACGTGTGTGAAACCTATGGTTTTTTCAGTGAATATATATATATATATATATATATATATATATATATATATCCAGCTCGGGCTTGTTCCAACGCAGTGAGAGGCACTCGAGCGCAGACACGAGCCTCAAGCGGCGGCTCAATCTTATGTCAGGAACTCCGGACTTCCGATACCTTTGGCAGCCCAACCACCACTGCCTGACGCGTTTCAAAATCTTCCTCAGAGGCTGTTTGTGGAAAGGAACACGCACAGTCCGGAACTGCAGGTGAGAGATTTCTTTAATTGCGCGCCCCCTATAGGCTGCTTCAATAAGACTGCGCATTGTCTGCTGGTACCTGTAGTTCCAGAGGGATGCAGATATCCCCTCTAAAGTGCGTTTCAATGTTCTGCCGGAAAATAAAAGCCCCCAATGAGCCTCAGAAGTCGGGGGTTCCCTCAATTCAGTGTCTCACGCCCCACATCTCGAGGCTGCTTATGTCAGGAACTCCGGACTTCCGATACCTTGGGCTGCCAAAGGTATCGGAAGTCCGGAGTTTCTGACATAAGATTGAGCCGCCGCTTGAGGCTCGTGTCTGCGCTCGAGTGCCTCTCACTGCGTTGGAACAAGCCCGAGCTGGATCTATAGGCGGTTGCCAAGCCGCCGAGAGTAGCACCACCCCGGGAACCTGGGGGCCACAGAGGAGTACATTCAGCAGCCTCGAGATGTGGGGCGTGAGACACTGAATTGAGGGAACCCCCGACTTCTGAGGCTCATTGGGGGCTTTTATTTTCCGGCAGAACATTGAAACGCACTTTAGAGGGGATATCTGCATCCCTCTGGAACTACAGGTACCAGCAGACAATGCGCAGTCTTATTTAAGCAGCCTATAGGGGGCGCGCAATTAAAGAAATCTCTCACCTGCAGTTCCGGACTGTGCGTGTTCCTTTCCACAAACAGCCTCTGAGGAAGATTTTGAAACGCGTCAGGCAGTGGTGGTTGGGCTGCCAAAGGTATCGGAAGTCCGGAGTTCCTGACATAAGATTGAGCCGCCGCTTGAGGCTCGTGTCTGCGCTCGAGTGCCTCTCACTGCGTTGGAACAAGCCCGAGCTGGATCTATAGGCGGTTGCCAAGCCGCCGAGAGTAGCACCACCCCGGGAACCTGGGGGCCACAGAGGAGTACATTCAGCAGCCTCGAGATGTGGGGCGTGAGACACTGAATTGAGGGAACCCCCGACTTCTGAGGCTCATTGGGGGCTTTTATTTTCCGGCAGAACATTGAAACGCACTTTAGAGGGGATATCTGCATCCCTCTGGAACTACAGGTACCAGCAGACAATGCGCAGTCTTATTTAAGCAGCCTATAGGGGGCGCGCAATTAAAGAAATCTCTCACCTGCAGTTCCGGACTGTGCGTGTTCCTTTCCACAAACAGCCTCTGAGGAAGATTTTGAAACGCGTCAGGCAGTGGTGGTTGGGCTGCCAAAGGTATCGGAAGTCCGGAGTTCCTGACATAAGATTGAGCCGCCGCTTGAGGCTCGTGTCTGCGCTCGAGTGCCTCTCACTGCGTTGGAACAAGCCCGAGCTGGATCTGGATATATATATATATATATATATATATATATATATATATATATATATATATATATATATATATATATATATATATATATATATATATATAGATAGATATATATATATACACACATATACATACACACACACACACATATATATATACATATATACACACACACACATATATATGTTTTTATTATTTATGGGGTCCCCGTGCATGGGCTATTGAGGCCCCTGGAAGAGAAATACATTTTGGAGAGTGCCGGATGTGGCCAGCGGACCGTAGCTTAGAAACCACTGGTTTGGGCTATCATTTTTTCTTAATATATTGCCTGGGACATGCCTCCACTAAAACCCGCCCAATCAATTTAGGCTTTTCTGCTTACACAAAATGTGACTTTTGTTAAGGATATCTTCATTCATTGTTAGAAAAGCCATATAATCCCACCCTCCAATTTAACGAAGCATTAGAGATTATTAAACGTAGTCAACTCTTGATAAAGGCCACCAGATGTACCCTACATTTCAAGCTGTGATACATTATTTGTGCAAGATCCAAATCATTAGATTTGGTATGACAATTCAGTCTATTCTCCTGTTACTTCAGACGCTAAAATCACTTGTACATTGTTAGAGGAACTGGGGAAAGAGTATGACTGACTTAAATGTGCCTTACTTTAATTAACAATTAAGAAAAATGCAATTCTAATTTAAACAATGACCCCAGCATCTTAGTCTCCGATTTAAATAAATGCTTACAAGAAGCCTTGATAAATCCATCCCAATACAAGACAAAAAAAATTGTGATAGCAGAAATCCCTGGTTTCACAGGCATTAGCTAGTCTAAAACTTGAGGCATGCAGTTTGGAGCAGAAATGGAGAAGGGACAATAGCACAGACTTTATATGTTAATTAGAAAACGCTAAAGAATGTAAAACCCAGATTAAATTATCCAAGTACGTGTATTTCAATAAGCAAAAAGCCCAAGTGACTAATATGGAGAAAACTATTGTATTATTAATGATCTCCAGTCTCTAGACGCAATGTCAAGTGGCTTAACTTTGGAAACTTTGGTGACGATCTGACAGGCTTTCAAAATAAAATGTTCAAGATTAGGGATGGGATTAAAGCCTTCAATTTACATACGGGAATCTCAAAGTACAGTAATCACTAAATTTGGAATGTTTCACCCTGTTGATAACAAACATTCACTGGAAACTAGTCAACAGTCATCTTACTAGGTCTCATTTAGATCCTATCCAGCTCCGGATGCAATCTATTAGTATTTGTTTTATATTAAAATTACAAAAAATGTAGAACCACTTGGGTATCTCTGGTACAGTGCTTAAATGGTTAACTTCAAAATTAACTGACTAACAGGTGGTTATGCTTCCTCCATTTAAATCTAAACCCATAACTAAAGTGTCTGGCAAGGATCCATTATCTTGCACTCCTATTTAGAAAATCTAAATGCAGCTGTTAGACCACAATCTAAATAAAATGGAAATGAGAATTTGCTTGTATGGGGATGATGCCTTGCTGGTCAGTGGGTGTTTGTAAACATCTTTAAATGATTTTTGCTGAGGCATTTTGTCTACCTTCGATCTGAAGGTGATGTCAGAAAACTTTATGAAAACTAAACCCAACCAAAACAGAATCATTAATAACCCCTCACAGTGCAACTAAGTTTAGTATCCTCGATTAGCTGGAGATCATGGACGTGTGCCCCATGCCAACTTCTGTATTATGTAATTTAGTTTTTTTCCTGAACTAGTACATGCTGTTATTAGTTAAACACCCTGTGTTGCATTCTACTTTTTATAGAAATGACTCCCCTCGTTAAATGATCTAAAGTGCAGCATCTCAGATTCCTTGTAATGTATCAAAGTATCAACATCTTTACCCTGTGTTAAGACAACTTCATTAACATTCCATCCATAGTAGAAACAGCTTTATGGATGCAGAGGGCCATCCATCAAAACATTCCTGACTTCTTTACTTCTAAATACAGGCTACATAAACTGCCACGTTTTACGTTTCGCTTCTTTCTTTTGAATTTTCCTAGATCAAAAACAATAACTTGCGTAGACTGTTCTTTTTCTATTGCTGCAGCTAAAACATGGACTGTTTTACAAATTCCTCTGCATACAGAGTCACACTCATGCATTAGCGAGCTGCTGAAAACGTACTTGTTCGATTAGGTAAGAGATAATGTTAAGCTGTGCAATGTTATATGGATTGTTGCGTCTCAAAAGGTACAGTAAACGTACTATATACAAAAATGTAACATAACCTGGACAGATGTGTGCTAACCATCGATAAGCTATAATAAGGCTGGTCCTACTTGCAGGAACTCTCAAAGTATAGCTAGAGCAGATGATATTGAGTGAACCAAAACACCCATCCTTGAATAAGACAATGGTAATGGACATAGAAATAGTCCAATTAAGAAAAAGGCATTTATGAACATTCCGAAAACTGTTCATGTGCAAACTGACATTACCTGAAAGCATCCTCACAATCCTTTGCAAAGCCAAAACATTTTTTTCTTCTTTTTTTAAATAAAAGTTACCCCAGTACAGCTATTTTAGAGTGTTGATTATTACAAATAAACACAACACACCTTGTGTTTCCTCTTGACTTTGTTAATGCTTTTGTCAGAGCTTTGCTTCTGTGACTCTCTTGCATGCTTCTCTGGTACAGACATTTTCTCCACTTTTGGCTGCTCAACTTCCTTATAAGGCTTCCCTGGTATTCGGGATAACAAGTTCAAGTCAATCTTAACAATAAGCGGATACCTGTCTTCAGGCTCACTAAGAGGTGAAAGAAGTTCTTTCTCTTCCATAGGAGAGAATCTTTGACGAAAAAAGTTGTCTTCCTCCTCAACAGAGGCTTTAACAGGAGTCCTATTGCTCTCAATATATTTGGGTGTTTGGGATGATGGAGGAAGGCTCTCATTTTCATCTGAATCAGAGGATGAGGTATCTGTTTCTACAAACTCCCTGGATTTCTGGGAAGGTTTAACAGGTGCCTTAATTTTCTTTTTCTCCACTGCAGGTCGAGGAGATGATTTAGGTTCCTTCTTGATACTGGGCTTCCTGGATCCTTTGGTGGCTGCCTTATGCCTGTTGGATGGTATGCTTGTTGTTATTTCCACTGTTTCACTTTTAATTTCAAGTCCTCCCCTAGGCTCTTCAATTGCTTTCTCGGTCTTTTTGGGCTGTTTCTTACCTACGTTTCGCCTCTGTGTCATGCTCTCACTTTGAGCAGGGGACTTTTGTCTGCTGCGACTGCTGTCACTTCCCTTCTGCGTGGTTTTGGAATCTCGCCCAGGAGTGGAGACATTGGCATTCTTAGATGCACTTGGTTCAGAATACCCACTTGCTACACTTTGATCCAGACTTTCTTTGTGTCCTTGAGATGATGGGATGTTACTGTCCACAGACGAGGCAGGGGATACCTTATGAGGATTAACTTTATTCAACCAGTTGTCCAGCTGCCACTTATTGGTTGGAGGTGGTTCAGGCTGAAAATAAGTTATAGAACAATGCATTAATTCCAACTTGTGATATTTTTAGAGTAACATTAGTCATGAGTATAGATAATTATAACAGCGAAAATAAATCGGACAATCCTTTGTTTCTTGTCTAATGCATAGAATGAGGCATTCAGCCAATGAGTTATCAGTAGAATTACCCCCCAAAAAATAGGTAAATACAGACACTAGCTTCTAGAAAACTCAACCCAGCAAAAAATAAAATACACTGTTGGAAACCGCAAAAAGTTTGAGTTATATTTTGCACAGCAAGAACTACCCAAAATGGTAATACATCACTATGAAACATAGCTGGTGATAACTTAGTGATTGTAGAAGAACAACTTGCAGATAGGAAAAGTAAAACTGTATTTTCCAGTTACAACGGTTTGTGGGTAGTACAGCTGTTGATTCACATGCTTTGGTACACTCCTTTCATCTAGAGTTGTGAGGGGGGGACATTACAAGTTGCTTTTCTTCAAAGTGAAGGTTTCAGTTTCAAGATGATATTGTGAAGTATGTGAAGTGTAGCAAAATAGGACAATCTATGTACACTGGAGTATCATAAATGTGACTGATGAACTATTCTACAGACTATTATCTGTTACTCGCATACTGGGGAGGGGGGCACAAAACTCTACTGCATTTTAAGGTGCAGAGCGATTGTTACGGGAATGTAACTTTTCCATTTGCAGCATGCGCTCATGTAGATTACATACTAAGTACAGACTAACAATCAGTGCCCTCCTTTCCAAAATAGTGGCTTGTGAGCAGCAGTAGATGATGATTGAAACAAAGTTTTGCAAAGAGTTTGGCAAAACGGTCTCATTTGGCAGGCATAAATCTCCACAGAGTACTGTTTGGTGAAAGTATGAGGTGCTGATCATGTTGCAGCTTCACAAATGTCTGTAAATGGAATGTTATTCCGCAAAGCCGAAGTGGCATCGTTTTTACAAGTAGAACGTTGCCTTGGTACAATATGAAGTGTGAGCTTTCCCTCTGTAGAACAGGCATATACACACTATCCATCTTGTGATGCCGGACTTTGAAATCAACATTTCAAAGTGAAGCTTGCTAAAAGCTACAAACTGTTGATTTCTTTCCCGGATTGTTTTTGTACGGTCAATGTAATACACGAGTGCCCTCTCAACATCCGGAATATGTATGACCTTTCTGCAATTGTTTGTGATTGTGGAAAAACAGTGGCAAATCAACAGTTTCATTGCCATGGAAAAGGAAAAACACATTATGCAGAAAACAAGGGTTTATTCGAAAGACAATCTGATTTGTGAACCTGGATGAACGGTTTCTCGGCCATTAGGACTTGAAACGCACTATTCATAAGTAAGTGAGAGCAACAAGTAAAGTTATTTTCCATGAAAGAAAATGTAATGCACATGAGAGCATCTGCTCAAAAGGCAGCCCCATGAGGCAAGAGATCCACAAAGATCCAATTTAGAAACTAGTGTCATTTTTGGATACAGGACCTTAAGACCTTCCATAAAAACTTTGACAACTGGAATCTTAAATAGATTGTTTAATTAACCCTATTAATTTGTACCTTAAACCTTCATGCTACTAAAGTGCAGAAAATACCAAATTATGTCTTGTACTGAAGGCTATAGAGGCTGTTTGTCCATGCCAGTACAGTTTTAAACAAATAGTTTCTATTTGACTATGTAGCAAGCTCTTGTAGTAGGCTTCTGAGACTTTTTAAGCATGAACATACACCTCTGTAGCAGATGAAGGTGCCCAAATTCATTAGCCAAATTTCAAAGCACCAGGACAATGACTCCACCTTAGATGATTTTGTTTTGCCTTTCGGATGAGTGGAAATATGTGAAGTGTAGCAACATAAGAATGTATGTGCACTAGTGCACCATAAATGTGACTGATTAAGTATTATCCACTAGCACTCGGGGAGGTAGAAGGGCACATATGAATCTACAGCACCACAGCTGTGAAATGAACTCTAATTAATGTACACCTTGAACCTGCATGCTGCAAGCGCAGCAAAAAATAAATGATGTCTTATACTGTAGCCTATAAGGGCTGCTTATCCATGCCACTACAGTATTGAACAAATAGTTCCCATTTTGCTGTGTAGCAAGCTATTGCAGTAGGCTTCCGAGCCTCCTTGAGCATGAGCATGAGCATGCACACCTGTGGCAGTTGGAGGTACCCAAAGTGAGGTACCAAATTTCAAGGCCTCCAGATCAGGGAGATGCACAAGACACAGATACTGTTTGAGTAGGTGTGCCGGTAGAGGTTGTTTTTCATGAAGGTGTACCACAACGTTATGTGATAATATATATCAGGGTGGTCTAACTCAAGTTGGTGTGATGAGATTGAGACTCACAGGCACCAGTTTCATTTTCCTCACTACATATGAGATCAGTGGGGAAAAAATAAATAGGCGGCTATCCTGACGTGTTCAGTCATACAGCACTGTCCAAGGACTGTGGGGGTAGGTAACTGGAGGGGAAGTTTAGACACTGTTCTCTACTGCGGCAAAGAGATCATTTGTGGGAGTCTATCAGCTGTGAATGTACTGTTGAAATGCCTTAGTGTTGAGCGTATAGTTTACCTGTCGGTGTAGTTTTGCAGCTTGAAGAATTTTCTGGATTCACACGCTGTGCATTATTCCACCATCTAGTGGTTGGGTCCGGAATTGTTGTATTTGTCCTCTTTTTTTTTCTTTCTTAGTGGCCGTCGACCATTTGGTGTCCTCGTGCGACATCCATGTGCTTCCTCCGGAAACTCCCACCTTTGGTCGCCATCTTCGGATTTTTTTCTTTTCTTCTTTTCCTCCTTCCCCTTTGTCTCATCTCTCTTGGTGGAGGAGGGCGAGTTCGCAAGTGAATCCAGAAAACTCTTCAAGCTGCAAAACTACACAGACAGGTAAGCAACGATACGTTTAGCAGCATGAATCTTTTTTGGATTCACATGCTGTGCATAGATTTTGTAGCGGTTTGTTAGTGCTATGGTGGCTGGGTGTAACAGGAGCGTTGGTTTGTGAAAAGATGTTGCAAGACTATCTCCTACTTGTGCTTCTTTATTCATTTGGAAGTCCACACAGTAGAGTTTCATGAACGTGTGCATTGAAGACCATGTTGCTGCCATGCAAATATCATGAATTGGAGTATTGGCTAGAAAGGCGATTGTTGCTTGTTTCTTTCTTGTTGAGTGAACCCGTGGAGCTCTTTGTAATGTTTGTCCTGCTTGTTTGTGCCACAATTGTATTGCTTGTGCAATCCATCTTGCAATTGTGCTCTTGGTTACTGACCTTCCCAGAAAACTGTTCGCAAAAGATACAAAGAGTTGCTTTGTCTTTGTGTAATCTTTTCTCATTTCAATGCAATACATAACTACTCTTCTAGCTTCAAGTGTGTGCAATGCCCTTTCTGCTTGTGTCTTCGGATTCTGGAAGAAACTTGGTATTTGTATGTATTGGTTTATGTGGAATCGTGATACCACCTTTGGCATGAAGTGTGGATCTGTTCCCATGACGATTATGTATTTGGAAGTAGGGTTCTTGAAATGTTAGTGCCTGCAACTCACTAACTCAACCTAGTGAGGTTATTGCTATTAACCCATTAACCGCGGCTAAATTCCGCCGCAGTGCGGGAAATTGTGGGGCCGTTGGCCGGCGCAGGCACGCGAGGGGTTAAAAAGGCAGTCTTCAGTGTGAGCATCTGGGGCCCTTTGTAGTGGCTCAAATGGTGCTTTCATCAGCAGAGCGAGTACTATATTTAGGTTCCATGTGGGTGCTGGCACAGTCTTTGGTGGGGCAACTCTTTTTGCCCCTTCTAGGAACCTTTTGACCATGTGAGAAGTGAAGAAGATCTTTGTGTGTACTCATGAATATGCACAATTGCTGCTAAGTGAACTTTCAGTGATGTGTAGGTTAATTTACTATGTAGAAGATGTGGTAAGTACTTTAGAACGTTTTTTTCTTTTGTGATCTTTTGGGAAAGACCTTCTTTTAGGCACCATAGAGAGTATCTTTTCCATTATGCCATTTAACACTTCCTCGTGGTCAGCTTTCTCGCTTCTCTTATGACTGCCACTGTGCTTTCTGTCAGTTTTAGGTGCGCAAATTAAATATCCTCAGGAGAAATGCAGCAAAGCTCAGGGTTTCCGGTTCTGGGTGGAGCACTCTTTCCTCTTGCATGGTTAGCAAGCCTTATCTGTTTGGCAATTTGTGAATTGACCCCTGTGCTATCTCCATTATCTCTGAGAATCCGGTCTGTCTCGCCCATTGTGGGGCAATGAGAATCATTGTCATGTGGCTGATGATTTTGCATTTCTTGATTACTTTGTGCAGTAGTGGTATCGAGGGGGGGGAAGCGTAAGCAAATGTACCAGCTTATCCATAGCGCATTCCCTAGGGACTGTTTGCACGGTTGTCTAGATGCAAAGCTTTGGCATTGTGGGGTGTTGCAAAGCAGTCCACCTCTGGAGTTCCCCATCTTCTGAATAGTTTGTTTGTACTGATTTAGCTCCCACTCTTGGGACGATGAGGCTTGTCTGCTCAGCCGGTCCGCTTCCACATTGCATTTCCTTGGTAGATGGATTGCTATTAAGTTTGTTACGTGGGATCGCCCACCTCCAGATTTGCTGAGCTAGAATTGACAGTGCCAGCAAATGTGTCCCACCCGGTTTCTTGATGTAAAACATGGTGGTCGTGTTCTCCGTTTGTATCAAGAGTTGTTTTTCTCTGTAGCTGCTTTTGAAAGGCGTTTAAGGCTAGGAACACAGTGTTCAGTTCCAGAATGTTTATGTGCTGTAGAGCTTCTTGCTGTGTCCACAGTCCTCAATTTGAGGCTGTTCAAGTGAGCACCCCATTCCATCTGTGAGGCATCTGTCGTTATGGTCACTGTTGGAGGTGGTTGGGTGAGAGGCAACCCTTGTGTTATGCTCTTTGTTCCACAATGCTATTTCTTGCTGTATTTTCTGTGTAACAACCACTAGATCGCCCCAACTGCCTGTTGCTTGTGACCATTGTTTGCGCAGCCATTCTTGGAATGATCTAATGTGTAGCCGAATATTTGGGACTAAGTGAATCCATGAAACCATCATTCCCAGTAGTTTCCCTACTGTCCTCACTGTCAGAGCTTGCCCCTTCCGGTAAAGCTGTGTCTCCTTCAGTATGGCTATTGCACGTTTTTCGTTTGGGAACACTTTCCCCAGCACTGTATTTATCCTTGCTCTTAAGAACAGTTTTTCTAGTTGTAGATCTGTAGAGGGATTTTTCCCAATGTATAGAAAAACCGAGCTTGGCCAATGTAGCCATTACTTGGTGTATGTGCGTTTCGCAAACACTGTACAAGTTTGCCCTTATAAGCCAGTCGTCTAAGTATGGGTATGGAAAATGTTACTTACTCAGTAAGCATCTGTTCTTGGCATGTAGAGCTGTAGATTCACATGCTTTGCATAATCCTGTCATCTAGTGTAGGGTCCGGATGTCTGCAAGCTGTTTTTCTTCGAAGAACTCTTTCTAGTCTCGAGGTAAGTGACTTCTCCTTTCGGTGCACATGGGCATAGACTACATTGTTAGATTGTTTTCCGGCAGAGGGTGACAATAGAGTTAGTAAAGGGAGAATAGAGATGTTCATTCGTATGTATGTAGGATAAGGAAGAACTACAACAGGTATAGGTACCCAGGGAGGTGGCTACACACATGTAAATCGACAGGTCTACATGCCAAGAAAAGATGCTTACTGGGTAACATTATCCGTTCGAGGCACGTGAGCTGTACAGCACATGCTTTGCATAGACTACCCAGCAGTATTCTCCCAAAGCAGTGACTAACCTGTAGCTTTTGCAGTTGTTTGAAAAAGTGTTTTCAGTACTGCCTGGCCTACATTAGCTTGTTGCCTCGCTAACAAAGCTACACAATAGTGTTTGGTGAATGTGGGCGGTGTAGACCATGTTGCTGCCTTACAGAGGTCAGCTAAGGGAATATTCCCTAAGGAGGCCATAGTGGCCCCTATTTTGCAGGTGGAATGAGCTCTACGGGGTATTGGCAATTTTCTTTTTGCTTTTGTATAACATGTTTGGATACATCTAACAATCCATCTTGCAATGCCCAATTTAGAAATGGGACTGCCTTTGTGTGGTGGCGAAATGGCATCAAAGAGCTGCTTTGTCTTACGAAAATCTTTTGCTCTTTCTACATAATATAGTAGAGCTCTTCTAACATCAATTGTGAGTAGAGCTAGTTCTGCTACAGGACCAGGTTGAGGAAAGAACACAGGTAACTCAAGCGATTGACTGATGTGAAAAGCAGAAACCACTTTTAGAAAAAATGTGGGATTGGTTCAAAAAATCACCTTGTCTTTGTGAAGTTGAAAGAAAGGCTCTTGTATACTTAGTGCCTGGAATTCACCAACTCTCCTTAAGGAAGTAATTGCAATAAGAAAAGCAACCTTCCAAAAGAGAAATTGTTTAGGCACTTGTGCATTGGTTCAAAAGGTCGTCCTATTAGACTTGTAAGTACTATGTTTAAGTTCCATACTGTTGCAGGTGGATCTCTTGGTGGTATTACTCTTTAGTCCTTCCATAAAGGCTTTAATCACTGGTACTCTCAAAAGAGATAAGTGTTGTCTGTTTTGTAAGTATGCAGCTACTGCTGCTAAATGCAATCAAAAGGATGTATAACCTAATCCAGATTGCTGTACGTGTAAGAGATAACAGATGAGGTTTTGTACTGCAGCATCAAGGGGATTATTATCGTTACAATACATAAAAAAAAGTTTCCCGTTTGCTGCATAACATGCCCTAGTAGGTCTCCTAGCCTCCTTTAGGATATTCATACAGTCTGGTGGTAATTCAAAATAACCAAACTGACTTCAGGAGCCAAATCGCAAGGTTAAGATCCTTGGGATTTGAATGCCTGATTTCTCCATGGCTCTGAGTGAGGAGACTGGAGTGGAGTTGAAGCTTTTGGTGTGTAACTACTGACAGCTCCAGCAGAGTGGTGACGCAGGGTTGATGTGCCCATGTGGGAGCTATGAGAATCAGTGTGAGGGATGTTTGCCTGAGCTTCCAAACTACCAACGGAATGAGTGGGAGAGGCGGAAAAGCACAGGCAAATATCCCTGACCAGTTCATCCATAGGTGTGAGAAAGTGGCTCTGTATATGCTGTTCCCAAATAGGTACAGGGTGTACAGAGTCCACAGTCCCCAGAGGTTTGGCAGAGGCTAAATTTAGAAATAACCTTACTCTCTAAAGTGGTAGCTTGGTTGAGCAGTAAGGCAGTATCAGAGGACAGTGTAAAGCATTTGTTGCACACACTCAGCCAGCAGATGGTCTCGCACACTCAATAACTGAACTCTAGGCCAATGGTTTATATATAAAAAAATATATGCTTGTTTTATTTTAGAACCAACAATAGGCATTAAAATATACTTTCTCAGAATGAGATGCTTTATATAAATACTTTTGCAATATGCAATTGACTTTTGTAAACAGTTACAAGTGGTTGCAATAGGCAGCACTATTTTAAACACAATAATGCATTGAGTTCAATGGAAGTTTCATGTTATTTGCCACAGATTACTTTTAGGATTACTTTTGGAATTCCAGGACTGGACCCTAGATTCAGTCCTGGGTCAGTACTTGGAATTAAGAGATAAAAGTCGACTTAATTACTGTGATGACTTTTAGACAATATTTTGCTATTTTAAAAGTTGACACTTTGATAATATTTCATAGAAAACAGTCAATGATTCCCTATGGCAGAAAATTCAAGTTCCAAGTATAGTATGTTCTTGTTACTTTTGTAATCCAGTACTGGGTGCCTAGACTCAGTACTGGGACCTTTATCCAAAACAGGTAAGTAATTACGTTTTCAGATATTATGTGATTTTTGAAGAATAATTAAAGATTGCAGAAATTGACAGAAGAAATTTCACAGAAAAACAGTCAATGATTTCCTATGGGAGAAAATTGGGTTACTGGTAAGTACACTTGTGAGTTTTTTTTTCCAGAGTCAGTGCTGGGCACCAAGATCCAGCACTGGGAGCTCACCTAAGAGCAGGTGAGTGTTTTCGTTACTCGGCTGATTTTTGGTGAATATTTTAAGTTTTGAAAAGTCCACACTTGAAAGAAATTTCAAGAAAAGCCAGTCAATGTTACCCTATGGAGAAAGGAATATGCTACTTACCAGTATGCATCTGTTCTTGGCATGTAGAGCTGCAGAGTTGTACACTTAGCATAGATCGCCATCTGGTGTTGGGCCCGGATGTTTGCAGTTTGTTTTTCTTCTTGGACAGTCTTTGGAAGTCACGAGTTTGGTGACTCCTCCTTCGGTCCGTACTGCGCATGGGCTTCGGCTCCATCCTCAGATTGTTTTTCGCCAACAGGGAAATGATGGAGCGTAGTAATAACAGTGAGAAACCCATGTGTGTTGTATCTAAATAAGATGTACTGGAACGGATACAGGTAGCCGGGGAGGCGGGTGGGCGTGTACAACTCTGCAGCTCTACATGCCAAGAACAGATGCATACTGGTAAGTAGCATATTCCGTTCGAGGCATATGAGCTGCAGATTGTACACTTAGCATAGATTATATAGCAGTACCCAACCCTAGCGGCGACCACCGGTATCCGTTGCAGCTGTTTGAAAAAGTGTCTTTAGTACAGCCTGGCCCACCCTAGCTTGCTGCTTGGAATGCACATCTACACAGTAGTGTTTTGTGAAGGTGTGCGGTGTAGACCATGTGGCTGCCTTGCAGATGTCATCTAAGGGTATATTCCCTAGAAAAGCCATAGAAGCCCCTAACTTTCTTGTAGAGTGGGCTTTAGGGGGAACAGATAATGTTCTCTTTGCCTTTTGATAGCAAATTTGTATGCATTTTACAATCCACCTAGCTATCCCTGATTTTGAAATGGGGTTGCCTTTATGTGGTGGAGAGAAGGAAACGAACAATTGTTTAGTCTTCCTGAAGGGTTGCGTTCTTTGTATGTAGTATAGTAACGCCCTTTTTACATCAAGCGTGTGTAAGGCCCTTTCTGCAACAGATTGGGGTTGCGAAAAGAAGACAGGTAATTCCACTGATTGATTGAGGTGGAAGGGGGAAATGACTTTGGGCAGAAACTTCGGATTTGTGCGAAGTATGACCTTGCTGTGATGCATTTGTATGTAGGGTTCCTGTATGGTGAACGCCTGTATTTCACCAACCCTTCTAAGGGAAGTGATAGCTACAAGGAAAGCTGTTTTCCAGGTGAGAAACTGTAGCTCACATTTGTGCATTGGTTCGAAGGGCGGACCCATTAGACGTGTAAGAACCAAATTTAGATTCCATACAGGGGAAGGTGGTGTCCTGGGAGGAATTACTCGTTTAAGGCCTTCCATGAAGGCTTTAATAGCGGGCACTCTGAAGAGTGATAAATGCTGCCTGTTTTGTAGATAGGCAGCGATCGCTGCTAGGTGTAGGCGTATGGATGAATATGCCAGGTTACACCTGTGAAGATGGAGCAGATAGCATATTATGTGCTGTATGGATGCATCTAGAGGGTTGATTGTATTGTTACGGCAGTAAATTACGAATCTTTTCCACTTTGCGGCATAGCATGCTCTAGTGGTAGGACGTCTGGCTTCCATGATGATGTTCATGCAATCAGGGGGAAGGTTAAGGTATCCGAATTCTAGGATTTTAGGAGCCAGATCGCCAGGTTGAGCTGAGCTGGGTCCGGGTGCCTGATTTCTCCATGGTTCTGGGTTAGGAGGCATGGGGATAGATGCAATTTTTGATGTGGTACCACTGACAGTTGTAGTAGCGTGGTGTACCACGGCTGCCTGGCCCACGTCGGAGCTAACAGAATGAGTGTGAGGGAGTGCTGTTGTAGCTTCCTGACCACTAATGGAATTAGTGGGAGAGGTGGAAAGGCGTATGCAAATCTGCCTGACCAGTTCATCCATATCGCATTGCCCTTGGACAATGGGTGTGGGTATCTGGCGGCGAAGCTTGGGCATTTTTTGTTTTCGTGGGTGGCGAAGAGGTCTATCTGAGGATGCCCCCACTGTTGGAAGAATGGGTGAAGAACTTGTGGATGCAGTTCCCATTCGTGTAGTTGTTGTGTTTGTCTGCTGAGCAGATCTGCCATGGTGTTTTGTACGCCTGGAACGTGCTGTGCCAGGAGAAAGATGTTTTGGGGAATTGCCCATCTCCATATGCTCTGGGCTAAGCGGGAGAGCTGGGGAGAGTGTCTCCCCCCCTGTTTTTGTATATAATACATCGCAGTCATATTGTCTGTGCGAATGAGGACTGCTTTGCCCGAAATCTGTTTTTGGAAAGATTTTAGGGCTAGAAAGATCGCCAAGAGCTCCAGGTGGTTGATGTGGAGCGATTTTTGCTGTGGCGTCCATAGACCTTGCATGGTGAGGTGTAGGAGGTGCGCTCCCCAGCCGGAGAGCGATGCGTCCGCTGTTAGAATCACCTGAGGAACCGGGTCCAGGAACGGCCGCCCTTTGGAAAGGTTTGTGGTGTTCCACCACTGCAGAGAGTGATGTGTGCGGCCGTCCACCAACACCAGATCCGTCAGCTGACCCTGGGCCTGGTTCCACTGTTGTGCTAGGCACTCTTGAAGTGGACGCATGTGGAGTCTTGCATGGGGCACTATGAAGATGCAAGACGCCATCATTCCTATGAGCTTCATAAACACTCTTGCTGGAAGAGAGTGTTGAGGAAGGAATGTTTTGCGTAAGGCTTGAATGCTTGTGATTCTGGCTGAGTTTGGATAGGCAATACCCTTGGAGGTGTCTATAGTGGCCCCGAGATATTGCTTTGTGTGAGATGGTATGAGGTGGGACTTTTGGTAGTTCACCGTGAAGCCTAGCTGGTGGAGCAGTTGGATGGTGCTGTTTGTATGCTGCACACATTGGTCGTAGGACGCGGCTTTTATCAGCCAGTCGTCCAGGTAAGGGAAGACGTGAATGTGTTGACGTCTGAGGTGTGCTGCTACTACTGCTAGGCATTTGGTAAACACCCGCGGTGCGGTGGTGACCCCGAAGGAGAGAACCGTGAATTGGTAATGTTGTCCGTCCACCACGAACCTGAGGTATTTCCTGTGAGAGGGGTGTATTGGAATGTGAAAGTATGCGTCTTTCAGATCCAAGGTTGTGAGAAAGTCTCCCTGGCAGAGGAGTGGGAGGACTTGCTGTAGGGTGACCATGTGAAAATGGTCTGAGTGTATGTAGGCATTTAGAGGCCGGAGGTCGAGAATGGGTCTGAGGGTCCAGTCTTTCTTTGGTATTAAGAAATATAGGGAGTAGACCCCTAGATTTTGTTGATTGACGGGGACCTGCTCTATAGCGTGTTTTTGGAGGAGTGAGAGTACCTCTTGTTTGAGCAGTGTGGAATGTTCTTGAGACATTGGACGGTGCTTTGGTGGGATATTGGGTGGGGTAGATGTTAGTTCGAGACAGTACCCTGATCGAATGATTTGGGTTACCCATTTGTCCGATGTTATGGACTCCCATACGTGGATAAAGTTTTGTAGTCTGCCCCCGACCGGAGTGGAATGGTCTGGGGGGAGCGGAGGGGAGTCATTGTGCGGGGGGGGTGGCAGAACGGGTGTTGTTGGTTTTGCCCCTGCCCTTATTGTTGTTACCCCTGTAACCACCTCTCTGATTGCCCTTTGAAAAGGTATTTTGAGGAGGGGACTTGTAGGAGGTAGAGGCGTTATCGGTGGAGGAGCCTCTGCCTGTGCCACGAAAGGACGAGCGTCGAAAGGAACGTTTGGAGGCTTGTGTTTGGAGTGCCCCCATAGACTTTGCTGTGTCTGTGTCTTTCTTCATCTTTTCGAGCGCTTCGTCTACCTTTGGCCCAAAGAGTGTTTCCTGGTCAAAGGGGTGATTGAGTATGGATGCCTGGACTTCAGGCTTGAAACCTGAGATCCTGAGCCAGGCGTGGCGACGAAGCAGGACACTGGTATTTATGGCCCTAGAAGCAGTGTCGGCTGCATCGAGGGCACACTTAATGGAGGTGTTTGTAATTAGTTTACCCTCCTGTATCAGGTCATGAGCCTTGTGCTTGTATTTTTCTGGAAGGTGCTGCATAAGAGCCTCTAGTTCGTCATAGTGTGCTCTATCATATCGCGCAAGCAGTGCTTGTGTGTTTGCAATGCGCCACATGTTTGCAGCTTGGGAGGCGGTGCGTTTACCAGACGCGTCCAGAAGTTTAGATTCTTTGTCTGGCGGTGGGGCATCTCCTGAGGATTGGGAGTTAGCCCGCTTTCTAGCTGTGGAGACAACTAGGGAATCTAGGGGAGCAGGGCCCTTGATGTAAGCAGGGTCTGTGGGTGCCGCCTTATACTTCTTCTCTATTCTAGGGTTCAGTACTCTGGCTCTGACAGGGTCTTTGAACACCTCTGTAGCGTGCTTGGTGACACCCTTAAGCATGGGTAAAATGGAAGTGGATTTGTCTTGTATATCAAATGTATCCAGTAGGAAGTCTTCTTCTACTGGTTCACTGTGCATGTCCACCCCATGGTAGTGTGCTGCTCTCTGCACTAAATGGTGAAACCCTAAGGAGTCCTCTGGAGGAGACGGTCTTGATGGGTATAAGTCGTCCTGAGGTACATTGGGTATATCAGGGTTATTGTAATCCTCCCATGGATCTGGGGTCCCTGGTGGAGTGGGATCCATTGGGGCATCCGCCGGGTAATTGTCCGGATCCCCATCATCCGGATCTGGGGATGGGGTCGGATCGTAGTGAGGTACAGGTGGCGGAGACCTGTGAGGTGGAGGTGGAGGGGGTAGGGGAGGCGGTAGTGGGGAGGGCACTCTGAGGGGAGAAGTAGCAGAGTCCTTCCTTTTGGGTGTTGGAGGAGGAGCCGGAGCATCAAGGCGTCTTTTCTTGGTAGTTAAAGTCAAAAGCCCAGTCTTAGGATCTTTGGACAAAGTCTTTTGTAAAGGGTCTGGTGTAAACAGAGCCAATGGTGTCGAGTCGTCTGTCGGCACCGGTGATTTCGGAACCGGGGGTTTCGATGGTCTGTGTGCGCCATGCTTTTTTGAGGTCTCCGGGTGTTTCGGCGTCGAATGATGTTTCGGCGCCGGAGCATCGGTGCCGACAGATTTGTGTTTGTTCGGCACCGAGTGTCCAGGCTTCGGCACCGGTGGTTTCGGAGTCGAGCTGGATTTTGCAGTCTTCGGTGCCGGATGCTGTTTTTCGGCACCGGGTGTCGGCTGGCTCGATCCCGAGCTGCCATGAGACTTTGGGAGCTTCGACACCGGGCCCGAAGGTGGGGTGATCGAAGTTTTGGTTTTGGTTTTGCCCAGGCCGGCAGGCGAGGGAGTAACCTGAGTCTCTTTGGTTTTCGGCGTGGGGGTAGGAGGGGGCATATTACTCACGGCCCGCTGCGCTGGTGTAATGTCCTCCACGTCGGAGTCGTCGGCCTCGGAAGCGCTGACGACGTCTTCCTCCTGTTCGGTGTGTGTTTGTCCCGAAGCTTCGGCGTCGTCTCCGAAGATGTCCGGTGGAGCTGCGGAGGATGAGTGCGCCATGGTGCGTCGAGCTCTTCGATCTCGGATGGTCTTCTTCGATCGAAAAGACTTGCAGGCGGGGCAGTCTCTAGCCTCGTGTTCCGGAGAGAGGCAAAGGTTACACACCTGATGGAGGTCGGTGTGGGGAAATTTAGACCCACATTTTGGGCACTTTTTGAACGGAGTCCTTTACATCGGCCGGGACCGGAGTCGCGGAGGGCCCGAAGGCCGGTGTCGATGAACGGGATGGAGAAAGTGCCGCTTCGAGAGATGAAGATGATGAAGGAACTCGAACAATCGAGGATTTTCCGTCGAGGCTGGAACCGTAGAAGTTCGAAGTCGGAGCACGAAGTATCACATCCGAGCCCGATGGCGGAAAAAAACAATCTGAGGATGGAGCCGAAGCCCATGCGCAGTACGGACCGAAGGAGGAGTCACCAAACTCGTGACTTCCAAAGACTGTCCAAGAAGAAAAACAAACTGCAAACATCCGGGCCCAACACCAGATGGCGATCTATGCTAAGTGTACAATCTGCAGCTCATATGCCTCGAACATTGAGTTATCGGTTTAAAGGTAAGTACTCGACTGGCAGAGTTAAGGTTCTGGGCATAGACTCAGGGGTCTCCCAGGGTCAGGTAGGTACAGTTGGTTCATCCTCAGCGGCACAAGGGCGGCCGGGTGCAGAGAGAGTTAGGCCTAATGTTATCCTATGAGAGGTAGGGGGGCCTTGGTTGATGGCTGCTGAATAGCAGGCCACGTGGCTGTGGAAGCTGGGCTCCTGGTCACTTACTCAGGGCAAGTGGGGAAGTAGATAGGTGTAGAGGTTGCACTGCCAGGGCCACTCGGGCAGCTGGGTGCAGGGTGCTTTTGAGCCTTCGGGCGCTCAATTGATTTCAATGGGAAATCTCCGGTTTAGAAAAAGACGGCAAGCTCAGGGAACGAAGATTCTTCAGGTGCCACCACCACTTCGAGAGGTAAGTTGGGTAGTTGGAGGATAGGTAGGTGCCCCGGGATTGGGCACAGGGGGCCGCGGTGCGTCGGGTGCAGGGGTGCCTTTTGGTGTCGGAAAATCTTACCCTCTGTTGATCGCGGTTGGGGGGGGGGGGGGGCACCTGGTTCTGAGGCTGCAGGCTTCTTCAGGAGTATCGAGGGAGGTCCTTGGGTGCCGGACTCTGGGTCACAGTCGCCGTGGGGTCGTCATTGTGGTCTTTGTTCACTCTGGCACAGGCCAGGCTTGGCTGGTGCAGAGTGTGCTGGGTTCGCGGTTCCGGGCTGCTGCCAGGGATTAGAAGTAGGTTTTGAGTAGAGCCTCTACTCATGGGAGTCCCAGGGGTTTAGAGTCGAAAGGTAGCCAGGTCCTCCGGGGTTTGTGAGGTTGCTGGCCACAAGAGATGCCGGGTTGGAGCAGGAGCGGGTTCGAGGGCCGACATGCCGGTAGGGCTGGGGCCAAAGCAGTTGGTGTCTTCCTCTTCTTAGCAGCTGCAGGGCAGGTCTTCTTTCTTCTAGCTCTTCTTCAGATTTTGGAATCTGGGGAAGGAAGGTTCAGGGTGCCCCTAAATACTAGATTTAGGGGCGGTACAGGTAGGTAAAGGGCAGGGACTAATGGGTCCCTGTCCTGGGGTGGGTACACCCCCTATCCAGCCTCTCTCCTGTGGGAGGGGGGCAGTAGCGTAGTCCCGATTGGGCAGGGCTCCCCATCTTCAAGATGGCGAGAGCCCGGAGATGTGCTTCACCTCGCCTCCCCCACCTGAGGGGTGGGGTTGGCAGGCTGGCACATCCCCTGTTTTTATTTGGGGTTTCCGGCCAAGCTTCCCACCAGAGTGGGGGGTTGCAGTGGCCTGGGGAAGCTCACAGAGGCGGCATGCCTTTGAAGCTTCCCCCTGCCCATCCTGGGGGAGGAGATTTAGCACCTCGCCAAGGATGTGCATTGTTGCAGACCCAGGAGAGCTGGGGCTCTCCTACCCAGGGGTCCAGCAACGTTTCTGCTGTGTGGCAGCCTAGGCAGTCTCAGAACAGACGTGGATTGTAGGTTAGGGTTCAGGGGGCATCTCTAAGATGCCCTCTGGGGTGCTTGGTACATTAAATCCCACACTGGCATCAGTGTGGGTTTAATGTGCTGAGAAGTTTGATACCGAACTCCTCAGTCTTCAGTGTTGCCATTATGGTGCTGTGGAGTTCGTGTTTGACGAGCTCCCAGCACCATATACTATTAAATGGCAGCACTGCACTTACAGTGCCCAGGAATTGACCTGGGTACTGTAGGTGCACAGGGCTCATGCTACTGTGCCCTCACAACTGGCATAGGGCACCCAGCTAGAGGGGTGGCTGATGTATGCCAGGGCAGTGTAGGTTGTGGGCATGGCACAGGGATGTGTGCCATGTCGACTCTTTGTTTTGTCTTGTACCCAGACACTCAGCCTGCAAGGGCAGTGTGTTTGTGTTAGGGTACAGGGCCTCTAAGGGTGGCACAATAAGTGCTGCAGCCCTTAGAGGCCGTCCCTGGTCACAAGGCCCTGTGTACCTAGGGTACCATTTACCAGGGGCTGACATGTGGCCAGGGTTTGCCAATTTGGGTTTTAGGGAAGGAACATAGGCCCTGGGGACCTGATGGGCAGGAGTCCAGGGTACACTTAGTCAAAGTACATTCAGCAATTCAGCAAAAAGTGGGGGCATACCACGCAAGAAAGATGGCACTTTTTGTGGCTGAAGTTCCCACTCATGGATTTGCTGTCTCTCTCTGCTGAGAAGGTCTGCAATTTGATGGTTTACTCCTGGAAGGTGTTCTATTAGGAGATACATTTTGTGCTATATGGGCCATTTACAAATGGCTTGTGCTAGGCGTGACAGTCGGAGAGTGTGTGTTCCCCCCTGTTTTTGTATGTAGTACATAACTGACATTGTCTGTGCAGACTAAGACACTTTTGCCTACAAAGTGAGTTTGAAAGGCTTTGAGAGCTAGAAACAATGCTAGTAGCTCTAGGTGACTGATATGTAGGCTCCTGTACTTTAGAGTCCATAATCCTTGGATTGTGTGACTCTGTAGTTGAGCGCCCCAACCAATGAGCGATGAGTCTGCTGTTAGCACTGAAAATGCAATGCTTTGGAAATACAGTACATATACTCTGTATAGGCTTTTTAGTAAAATGATCAGTAGATTACTTTTCTTACACAGTACAGTATACCTGGATACTGCACTGGGACATTTCCTGTAAACGAGTAAAAGTGTTTGTTATTTAGTACAATATTAAAAGGATTTCTTAGGTTTTCCAAATCCACAAAACTATTCATAGAAAAACATTCAATGTTATCCTATGGAGTAAAATAGTGTTATAGGTTAACAGTTAAGTGCTTTGTTGTGGGAGTTGGTATTCTTGGGTTAGAATCAGGGGTCCCCCAGGGTCAAGGATGCCCTCTTGTTACACCTTTAGCGGCACTAGGTTGGCTGAGTGCTGAGGCCCAATGTTATCCAATGGGGGATAGGTGGTTGCTGACAAGCAGGCCACTGGGTTGTGGGAGCAATGCTCCTAGACTTAAGCTCAGGGCAAATGGGGGTTCAAGCCAGCACAAAAGGTGCACCCTCAGCGGCACAGGGGCGACCGGGTGCAGCATGCTGTTTTGGCATCTAGCACCCTGTAGCTTTCAATAGAGAGTCTCTGGTTACCAAACACTGCAGGCTCGGGGACAAGGGTATTCTGGGTGCAACCACCACTTGGAGAGGTAAGTTGGGATGTTAGGGATTCGTTAGACACCGTCTGTTGGGCCACCCAAGGCTGTGGGGTGTCGGGTGCAGGGGTGCCTTTTAGGGTAGGATCTTCTTACCAGCTCCTAGTCGCGGTTGGGGGGGACCTTCCGGTTTGAGACTGCAGGTGTCTGCTGGAGGCAGGTCAGGGGTCACCAGAGCACGGGTCAGGATCGCCAGGGAGAATGACGCTTGGTGTTGGGCCACTCGAACTCGGGCCGTGGACGCCGGATGCAGACCCGCAGATTCTTGCGGAGCTGGAGTCTGTTGATGAACAAATCCAGTGTTCACGGGAGACAATCTTTTGGATGGAAAGCATGCAGGTCCTCCGGGTTTCTCGAGGTTGCTGGCTGCAGGACACACCGGGATTTCACTGGAGCAGATTCGAGGTGGGGACAGGCCGTTAGAGCTGGGGCCAAGTCAGTGGGCGTCGTCCTCTTGTTAGCTTCGGCACGGCTGTTCAGTCCTTTTCTTCTTCTGGTTCCTTGTCTGAGGAAGCAAGGTTCAGGGGTGCCCCTAAATACTAGATTGAGGGGCTTTGCAGGTAGGTAAAAAGGTTGCGACCAACGGGTCTCTTCCCTGGGTGGGTACACCCCCTAATATGCCACCCTCCAGTGGGAGGGGGGCATAAGCCTTTACCTGGTTGGCTGGGTCCCGCCATCTGCAAGATGGCGGGGACAGAGTTGTGCTTCACCTCGCCTGCCCCACCTGAGGGGTGGAGCTGGCACAGGTGGGTACACCCGTCTTCCTCACTTGTTTTTCCCGCCGATTCTTCCGCCCAAAGTGGGGGTCAGAACCAGTAGGGATCAGTTGCTGAAAGCAGCAAGTGGCCTCGGGAAGCTCACAAAGGCTATAAGCCTTAAAGGCTTCCCCTTCATGGACCCTGCCCATCCTGGGGGAGGAGGCTTGGCACCTCATCCCAGGATGTGCATTGTTTCAGGCCCCCGAGAGCAGTAGGCTCTAGACCCAGGGGTCCAGAAACATGTCTGGTGGTGGCAGCTCAAAACAGCAACTCAGCCTGGACACTAGTGGTAGGTCTTTTTTCAGGGGGCATCTTTAAGATACCCTGTGTGTGCATTTTTCATTAAATCACACACTGGCATCTATGTGGGTTTAATGTGCTGAGAAGTTTGATACCAAACTTCTCAGTTTTCAGTGTAGCCATTATGGCGCTGTTGAGTTTGTAATGACAAACTCCCAGCATCAAATACGCTTAATGGCAGCACTGCACTTACAATGTCTAAGAATGGCCTTAGACACCATAGGGGTACAGGTCTCATGCACCTGTACCCTCACCACTGGTATAGTTCACCCAGCTAGGTGGGGTGACTGATCTATGCCAGGGAAATGGGTTGTAGGAATGGCACACAGGGATGTGTGCCATGTCGATTCTTCACTTTATTTTGCACCAAGACACGCAGCCTGCAAAGGCATTGTGTGTGTGTAAAGGTACAGGGCCTCTAAGGGTGGCACAATAAGTGCTGCAGCCCTTAGAAGTCTTCTCTGGTCACAGTGCCCTCGGTACCTGTGGTACCATTTACCAGGGACTGACCTGTGACTGGAGATACCAATGGGGTTTGGGTTAGTTTTGGGGAAAGAAAACAATGAGGCACAGAAGCTCCGATACCACCATGCTGATGTCAATCGAGGGAATGATTATACAAAGCCTTTCCATGCATACTGCCAATGGGTGGAAAAACTGGGCTGGGATGGTTAATACATTTGCAGGCACCGTGGTCTGCCCACATGTATACCAAGATCACAATAGGATCTCCTGAAAAATGCAAGGAGAAAGCAACTTTCTGGGAAAGATTTTAGTGTTCTGTTTGCCTAACCAGCATTAAGGAGCGAGAACAGACTTGTATTGTAAAGAGCGATGCATGTATGCGTAATTCCATGCTTTTTTTTTTTTTTTAACAAGAGCCATTACAATTGGCTTTATGGCCAAAACTTTTATATTGTTAAGATTTAATTTTAATTGGCGCTACAATCATTTAAAAAAAAACAAAAAAAACTGTGCCTCTGATGAGAACATTTCCTTTACAGGATATTAGCTAATGGAATATTTACAGGACCCTGAGCACAGGCAAAGGTATTCTAACGTTAGAGTATTAGACAAGATCCCACCATAAAGGAGAACTGTTAACTACTTAGGAAGTCACCAAATAACTGACAATTAATAAAACAGTTTAATTTCTGCATTTTGAAATGTGCCTTTGGTTTAAATTACTATTCTTTAGAACATATGCATGAAGTTGCAACTGAAATACTGTCGCATTAATGTGAGGAGTAAGGTGTTTAATAGAATGACCCCGTCTTACTTCAGGAGACGCACTCCGCGATGGTTCGTTAGCCTCACTGTCGCTTGAACTGCTTTCACTCTCAGAATCTGATCCAGAACTGCTTTCTGAACCACTGCGGCTGCTGGATTCATCTCTGGAGTTCTCTGCTCCTTCACTATTGTGCTGTGATGGCTCAGAGTGACTGAGAAAGAAACAGGATAAACAGAGGTCAGCGTATCCTCTTGACATTATATTGAGATAGCCAAAACACAAATGGTAACCTAAAAATGTGAAGTAAAAGCACCCACCAACATACCAGGGGCAAGACAAATTAAAAAACTTCTTAATTAAAACTTAGTCTATTAATGTGAGAAACAGGAACTTTAGCTAGGGTGTAGAAAGTTGGAATTTTGACAAAAAGGCATGGATTCCGCGCACACAAAATTATCAGTCCATTCAAAATCAATTCAGCAGAGATTAATGGAGATGTTCTGAAGAAATTTCCAAGTCGTTGTATTTATTTTTTCATATGAACTTTATTCTTTATTGAGAAAGACGAAATACATCACATTGATAAAATCCAAAATTTATCATCAATAGCAGACACGTTTCGTCCCCATAGGTACTTCAAGGCTATAGAGAAACATATACAAAAACATTTAAAATATATATTCATAGGTACAAAAACTGACACAAACATAATTAGGAGCGCTAATTACGAATGTAATAAGTTGTACACAAGTTAGTCAATTTGGAATGACTGTTAATCTCCTCCATGTGAGGTTAATAAGTTCCTTTATCAGAGAAATCCTCTCATAAAATCACAAAATGTATGGTTATCTCAAGGGGCCACTACCTACACTTAGGTAAGCAGAACACCATGTTAACATGATCCCAATATTCGAATACTAAAAACGACACAACTATACATTTTTAATGTTCACAAGCTATCATAATAACATACCTCGAAATTTAGTTCAAGGTGTCTATTCTTTTAAGAAGCTTTATTTTAGCAGTTACGCTCTTGAAAGAAAATCGATAAGAAATTACAATGTTGTCACCTGAAACAATAAAAAATATATATGTACATTGTTCCTTCATTTTAGTTTATTCAATCCACGTGCAAAATGGTATGGTTAAAATGTGGGAATAATAACGTAAAGTGAACAGATGATTAATAATGTTGTGAAAAGCACTGACTGTGCACACATCAGTTAGAGCCTAACCACAATAGGGAATACTAGCGCCACTTTAGACAATCACGTGGCCATTCTAAGCTGATGTATCTGTAGGTCTATGACCATCAAATGTAGTGATTTAGACATGTGAACATCAGGCATTTATAAGGAGCCTACACAAACAACAAGACAAACTTGATTGCATTGACATATGAATTTCTCTTATAAAATGTCATATCTTCAAAGAACGAAATTGAAACAGTTCTTAATAGATTAGACCAGGGATACCATCTTTTTTTTACAAATCAGTGGTATACAGAATAACCACAATGTATTATTTCAAAAAACTTGGCAAATCTCTTTAAAGCGAGGAGGACATACTATATTAAATAAAGTATTGTGAGAGAGAAGCTTAGGACAAGATCTGGGCATACACTATTCCCACAGCACATCAAATAGATGCACATCATTTTATTATGTTCCATTTTAAAACAATGTAATTTTTTGAGTAACTAGAGGTAACCACGTCGGGAATTTATGGACTGTTTGTACAAAAAAGCTAATTCTGCTCGACAATCTATAGAGTATTGAACACGCATTAATTCCCACATGGAATCTTAAGAGCTGCCAGGTAATCATAGTTCAGTGTATGAAAAAGCGGAGCGCCATCTTAGACGAGTGCACGTTACGGAAATAGAAAGTATTGGGAAAGAAAAGCGTAAAAAAGTAGATTCTGGGTATACACTATTCCCATGGCACATTAATTCCTATAAAGAATCTCATAGTTAAGAGCTAAGTGAGGCTCCATATCTAAAAACTGTACGTCATTTTTAAAGGCTGCGCATTATTTTATTATGTTCTATGCTAAAACATGATGTAATTTCTAGAATAACTAAAGGTAACCACGTAAATGTCTAAAAAGCAAGTCGGGCTTTTGTGGACTGTTTGTACAAAAAGCAAATTCTTCTCGACAATCCATAGCGTATATAACATGTATTAATTACTACATGGAATCTCGGAGCTACGAGCTAATCGTAGTTCATTGTTTGAAAAGGCGAAGCGCCATCTTAGAAGAGTGCACATTACGTTCGTCAGTATGAAAAAGTTAAAGAAAACGCGGCCTGGATCGTAATAGATTCACCTTCTAAACTACAGGTTAATTTAAACAAACATTAACATTCTAAATGACAGACATGACAAACAGCCCTCGTGATCAGATATGAATTGGAGGATCTGCACGCTTTACTAAGGAGCTTCTAATTCCTATCTCTCACTACCGTTTGATTATATATATTTATACTCATGGTTTGTGAACATTCGATCCGATGTTCAATGTTTTTACCTTGTGATAAACAACATGTCTGGGCTTTTCACTATCGATTTTAGTGAAGTAGATGCACACTAAAAGATGCTCGCAGTTTTTGAAAGATTTAATAAGCCCTTAGAAAATAAATCGTATTTTCAAAATTATTTGACAATTTGTCAATATGGACTTATGTTGAATGATATTTATTTGAGCTGATTGTATTGTATGTACTCGGGAAGTAATGAAGGTCTCACGCCATGTTAAAATGGCGCCCTTACTTTCCCAGTCTCTAGAAGGGCTCGAGACATAAAATGACGCTCACGTTTTTTAGCAACTACAGTGATCGCTTTTTATATTTTCGGCGCTTATTTGCTTTATCCATAATATGTACTCCAGGGCAACGAGATTCCTATTGTAGCAGTATATTTGTTAACTATATATTTGTTAACTATAAATACAAATGTGTAAATCGATTACCGACTATAATTTATACACTTGCCTTTCTAAGATGGCACTCGAAATGCTGGAAGAATCTAGTACACGTTCTGCGTTAACATGGCGACCATGGTTATTCGTGCCAAACCGTCTTTTGTTTTTACCAACACATGTGTTTGACATTTAGGCTTCGTTGTATAAATACGGGCTTAGAATAGTTATCTGTTTCAACGCATTTTTTTAAGCAGACGCTAGGACGATTTCATCTGGCTACCATGCCTTTTCTTTGGTAGGTACTCTGCTCCCGATGTCTATTTAACAGATGTTCGTTGTGTATTTTATATTTTAAACTTTATGGACTATATAAACTCTTTCAAGCACCTATTATCTTGTAATGTTTGTTTAAATTAACATGTAGTTTAGAAGGTGGATCTATTACGATCCGGGCCGCGTTTTCTTTAACTTTTTTATACTGACGAACGTAATGTGCACTCGTCTAAGATGGCGCTTCGCCTTTTCAAACAATGAACTACGATTAGTTCGCAGTCCGAGATTCCATGTAGTAATCAATACACGTTTTATATGCTATGGATTATCGAGAAGAATTTGCTTTTTGTACAAATAGTCCACAAATGCCCGACTTGCTTTTTAGACATTTACGTGGTTACCTTTAGTTATTCTAGAAATTAGATCATGTTTTAGAATAGAACATAATAAAATCATGTGCAGCCTTTAAAAATGACATCCCGTTTTTAGATATGGAGCCTCACTTAGCTCTTTGCCATGAGATTCTTTCTAGGAATTAATGTGCCATGGTTATAGTGTATGCCCAGAATCATATTTTTTACGCTTTTCTTTCACAATACTTTCTATTTACGTAACGTGCACTTGTCTAAGATGGCGCTCCGCTTTTTCATACACTGAACTACGATTACCTGGCAGCTCTGATATTCCATGTGGGAATTAATGCGTGTTCAATACTCTATAGATTGTCGAGCAGAATTTGCTTTTTTGTACAAACAGTCCATAAATGCCCGACTTGCTTTGCAGACATTTACGTGGTTACGTCTAATTATTCAAAAAAATTACATTATGTTTTAAAATAGAACATAATAAAATAATGTGCACCTATTTGAAGATGAGCCTCACTTAGCAGGTTGCCATGAGATTTTTTTATAGGAATTACTGTGCTGTGGGAATAGTGTATGCCCAGATCTTGTCCTAAGCTTCTCTCGCACAATACTTTATTTAATATAGTATGTCCTCCTCGCTTTAAAGAGATTTGCCAAGTTTTTTTAAATAATACATTGTGGTTATTCTGTGTACCACTGATTTGTAAAAAAGATGGAATCCCTGGCCTAATCTATTAAGAACTGTTTCAATTTTGTTCTTTGAAGATATGACATACTATAAGAGAAATTCAAAGCAATCGAGTTTGTCTTGTTGTTTGTGTAGACTCCTTATAAATGCCTGATGTTCACATGTCTAAATCATTACATTTGATGGTCATAGACCTACATCAGCTTAGAATGGCCACTTGATTGTCTAAAGTGGCGCTAGTATTCCTTAGCGTGGTTAAGCGCTAACTGATGTGTGCA
The DNA here is from genome assembly GCF_964204655.1 of Triturus cristatus. Lineage (NCBI taxonomy): Eukaryota > Metazoa > Chordata > Amphibia > Caudata > Salamandridae > Triturus > Triturus cristatus. Next base: position 1,017,866,279 of record NC_140590.1, read on the forward strand.
CAGTCAGTGCTTTTCACAACATTATTAATCATCATCTGTTCACTTTACGTTATTATTCCCATGTTTTAACCATACCATTTTGCACGTGGATTGAATAAACTAAATTGAAGGAACACTGCACATATATATTTTTATTGTTTCAGGTGACATTGTCATTTTTTATGGATTTGCTTTCAAGAGCGTTACTGTTAAAATAAAGCTTCTTAAAAGAATGAACACCTTGAACTAAACTTAGAGGTATAATTATGATGACATCTTGCGAACACTAAAAATGTATAGTTGTGAACTTTTTAGCATTCACATTTTGGGATCATGTTAACATGATGTTATACTTACCTAAGTGTAGGTAGTGGCCCCATGAGATATCCATACATTTTGTGATTATATGAGAAGATTTCTCTGATAAAAGAACTTATTAACGTCACATGGAGGAGATTAACAGTCATTCCAAATTGGCTAACTCGTGTACCATGTAGTACCTTTGTAATTAGCGCACTTAATTATGTGTTTGTGTCTGCTTTTGTACCTATGTATATATGTTTCTCTATAGCCTTGAAGAAGTCCCTATGGGGACAAAACGCGTGGGATATTGATTATGAATTTTGGATTTTATCAACGTGATCTATTTCGTCTTTCTCAATAAAGAATAAAGTTCCTAAGAAAAAAAGAATACAACTTGGAAATTTCTTCAGGACATCACCATTAATTTGTGCTGAATTGATTTTGAATGGACTGATAATTTTGTGTGTGCGGAATCCATACCTTTTGTCAATTTAGTCTTGGGTTTTCCAAGTAGGGAGTGGAGAGGGGTGCACTCCCAGGTTTTCCTGCACCAATTAGCATTGTCCTGACCTTTTGGACAGGTGCGGTTTCTCTGCCTTTGCCCTCTTTCTGCTTTCTTTAAAGTTGGAATTTTGGCAACATTTGACAAAGTATGCAAAACTTCGCAGTTTTTTTTTGTTTAGGAACACCAGAATAAGAATCATGCAATATTTTATGTTGCACGGTTCCTTGTCAAATGCTACAAAATGGTTCTGCAAAAGATACATGGTGTAGAAAACATTTGGTGTTCTTTTAGGCAATGCTATTGCCCACAAAGTATGAATCATGCTTTTTGGGTTGCTTTTGACTCAGGAATGATCCATTCAAGAGAAGAGCAGTAACTTCAACCATGCAAAGGAAAACTAAGAAACTTTGCAAGCTATGCAAATGGGTGAATCTGAAAAAAATGCAAATCTTTACTGGCCCAAAAAAAAAAAAAAGTGGTGCTATCCAGTCTTCCTGCAAGACTCTGCAGCTCAATCCCATTTCATCAAGAGCACAACCTGACAATCGAGCCCTGCCATTATACCAAACTTCTACAAACTTGTAGGTCCCGAAAGCTTGGAATGACACCACGCAGGCCTTAAACCTCAGCATGAGCACCATGCCTTTTTAAATGTTATGTTGACCAGCACAATGTTTTTGTGCTTCATGATCAAGAGAAATGTTTACCGCTTGTTAAATCCAGACTTTTGTTAAAGAAAAGGTTGACTATCTTTGGTAACAGAATTTCTGGTGGATACATAATTTTTTTTTTTTTTTTTAAAGACCTTTATTGAACCCAAAAAAAAAAAAAAAAAACCACAGTTTGACACAGCTGTCTTCCGCCTACAACCCCGTCGGGCCGGCAGCAGCATAGGAACATCATGAAGTTACACATTGTGCAAATTTAACACAGCATGCTGCCTACAACTCATCACCGCGTACAAAAAAACATATATGTCAGGTAACTCCAGGCAACCCGAGAGGCAGTCAAAAAACAATTATGGCATCTCAGTATTAAAGGACAAAATAAATAGTAGGGAAGCAATAAGAAGTTGGGAGGCTAGCATATGTTTCACACCGCACAACCCTCACCAGCACGCATTCAAAGAGGACCCCCCCCGACAGGCCAGGCATCACTACTCCAAACGCAGCATACCGACGGGGACGCCCCACGGCCTCCCCACATCCCCGCCCGCCGCCCCCTGCATAATACGGCAATAAGAGGCCCTCGGGACCAGACAGCCCACGCCTATAGGAGAGATCAGGCACCAGAGTCTCCGAACTCACCCAGCGCACCCCATTCCTTCCCAGTGTGCGGCCAGCCTAGGAAGTGATAGCGTCCGTACCAACATGTGCCTGAGGGTACTGAAGCAGGGACCCCCTCAAGGGGTCCCATATGTCCCTGGGCTTGGAAGCAGTCGGCAGGAGGTCCGCATACAGAGTCAATTGATCCTGCCATCTAATCAGGTCCGCCAGCCAGTTCTTGAACTTGGGGGCCCGTCCTCTCCCCCATCTGCAGGCTACCTTACGGTTGGCCAGGAGGAGGCAAAATGAGCCGAACTTCCTGTGAGGAGCCGGTATGCCCTCCGTACAACCTAAAACACCCATTAGTGGGGTCGGCGGCAAGGGGGCCGCAATCATCTTCCCCACCGCATCAAACACAAGCAGCCAGAACGCATGCACTGAGGGGCAGGCCCACGCCAGGTGGAGCATGTCCGCCCCCTCGGCCCACACCAAGCACACCTGGTATCCTCCCTCAGCCCAAACCTATGCAACTTCATGGGGGTGTAATAGTATCGCTGAACGAATTTCTAGTGCGTGACCCGAAGCCTGCTATTAGCCGCAATCTGCTCTGTCTGCCTGCAACTAAATAGCCAGTCACGGTCAGTCAATGGCTGTCCTATCTCTTCCTCCCACTTGCCCCGTGCGGCACATTGCGCATATTCCGACCCAGAGTATATGGATCCGTAAAGTATCGATACCAGATGAGAGGCAGTAGTAGCACGTAGCAACGCATGTAGCTGGGGCGAAGTCTCCGGTTCTGCCGGATAGTCCGATGTGACAGCCTGAACCCCGGCTCGGAGCCGAATGTACAGGAAGGTTTCCATGACTGTGGGGGCAGGTTCAGCACATAGCTGCTGTAAAGTAATGAACCTGCCGTCCCTGTATAAATCACCCCAGGTACGGAGCCCCCTGTGCTGCCTCAGTTTAGTGAAAATACCTTCCTGCAACAGTGGTATGCGAGGATGGTACACAAGCGGGAGCAGCGGGGAATACAACAAAGGCAGCCCCGTCCGCTGCATGATCCATTCCCAAGCGCGATTCGTACACTCCACAGTGTCGGGACTGCGTTCTCGGCGGGAGGTGGGCCTCCACAATGCCCCACCCAACAGCACGGGATCAGCCAGCCAATGCTCCGTGGCAACATGCGCCGTGTACCGCGGGCCGCTCATCCAGTAGTGCGCATAGTGGGCCTGGGCGCACTGATAATACAGTTCAAAATTTGGCAGATCCAAGCCCCCCGCCACGTTCGGTCGAACAAGCACATCCCACCGAATGCGGGCCTGTTTCCCTCCCCACACCAGCCGCAAGAGCTCAGTGCGCAGGGCGGCGAAGAACACTCTGCCTGGATGATAGGGAATATTCATGAAATAGTAAAGCATTTTCGGGAGAACAACCATCTTTATCAGAGACGCTCTGTCTGTAAGAGACAGCGGCAGGGCTATCCATCGTGTGATAGAGTCTTTCACGGCATCGAGCGCTCGCCCATAGTTGTCTCTCATTAGTTCCTCCCGGTCCGCCGAAACATGCACCCCCAGATATCGCACCGTAGTGGCGCACCACTCCAATAGAAAGTCAGCCTGAAAACACGACACCGCCGCAGTAAGGGGGAATATCTGGGATTTGGCCCAGTTAATGTGGATACCCGAGAGCCCCCCGAAACGCACAAACTCCCTCAATAATGGATTCAAATTCGTCTCCGGATCCTTGACATAAAGGGTGATGTCGTCCGCGTAAAGCGAAATAAGGATGGGGCGTAGAGGGCAGATAAGCGCCTTGTCCCGGTGATATTGCCGCACCCGAGCCGCCAAGGGTTCCACTGCCAACGCGAACAATAGAGGCGATAACGGGCACCCCTGTCTGGTACCCCGGGAGATCGCCACGGCAGCAGAGGTGTGGCCATTTACCATCACCCTAGCCACTGGTGCAGTGTATAGCAGCCGTATCATAGCCGAGAAACCTACCGGGAACCCCATGTTGGACAAGACCGCATGAAGATATTCCCACTCGATAGAGTCAAACGCCTTAGTGGCATCCAAGAAGACAGCGACCAACGGAAGGTGGGGGGCCACCTGATGCATGATGGAGAAGAGTGCGCAAATTATGAGACGTCGCTCTCCCAGGGATAAATCCCGCCTGGTCCGGCAACACCAGCTTATCCATGAGGAGATTTAGTCTGTTAGCTATCATTTTAGGAAAAATTTTAATATCCACGTTGATTAGCGAGAGAGGCCTATAGGAATCACACTTATCGGAGGGTTTCCCAGGTTTCAACAGGGAGATAATAAGGGCATCCCTCATCGTGGCTGGCAATACCTGCGCTTCCAGCGCCTTCGAGTAGACCTCCAGCAGCACTGGCGCGAGGTGTTCAGCATATAACTTATAGAAGTCAGCCGGCAAACCGTCGGATCCGGGCGCCTTCCCCGCTGGCAGTTGGGCAATAGCGTCCCGAATCTCCTCAAGCGTAAACGGGGTAGCAAGGAACTCCCTCTGCCGCCCACTTAGATATCCCAATGTGATGTCGCCAAAGAAGGCAGCAAAGTCAGTAGAGTTTACCCCTTTGGAGGAATATAGTGACTCATAGAAGTCGGTGAAGGTTTTCAGAATCTCCAAGCCATCCCTGTGCCTATCCCCATTGGCATCCTCGATTTCCAGCACGTAGTTCGTATACCGTGGTTTACTAATGTCGCAAGCCAAAGCGCGCCCCGGCCTGCCTCCCTCGCCATAGCGTCGGGCAGTAATATATTTCCCCCAAAACCGGGCTTCCCGCTCTGCCGTGGAGGTGTAGTCAGTGATGATGTCTCGCATTTTAGCCCGCCCCTCGCCAGAGTCTCCACGCCACAACTCCCCCTCAAGCACCTTTAGTTGGCCCTCAAGCAGGCAAAGGCGCAAGTCACGCAACACTCCATAGCTTTTCGCCATGAAGGTGCCCCGAATGGTGATCTTCAAGGCCTCCCATACCGTACCCACCTGCGCCACAGACCCCCTATTGCGGGCAAGGAAATCAACAATCTCTTCCTCTAGTTCCTTTTTAAATACTTCGTCCAGAAGGGCCCCCGGGACCATCCTCCAGCTGCGAGGAGTGGCAATAAGGTTCGGTATCTCAAGCGCGAGGCACACAGGCGAATGGTCAGAGAAAGTGCGGGCAAGGTGCTCCACCGCGCAGGCCCAGTGGCACAACCCCCGAGACCCCAGCCAATAATCCAGCTGCGACCAGGTCGCCTGTCCCGTCGAATAGTATGTACCCTCTCTGTTGTCTGGGTGCGTATATCGCCAAAGGTCAGTAAGCCCCTCATGCGCAAGGAGCCCGGCCATCACGCCTGACTAAGGGTGTAATGATGCGGGAGTGCCTCAGATCTGTCCACCCGGGGGTCAAAGACTGTGTTAAAGTCCCCAGCCCATAGGACGTGTGTGGCTCCCACCCCCACTATCTGTGCCCAGAAGAAGTGCAGGAAATCTGGGTCTTCAACATTCGGCCCGTAGCAATTAACAAGCACAACAGACTGCGTGCCCAGCGTGCCCCACAGCATACAACTCCTCCCATCCCTACTCCTCTTCTGTCCAGCACATACAAATGGAGTACCCCGCTTCACAAGGATGACGGTGCCTCTGGCATACGTAGAATAGGACGAAAACACTCGCACAGAGGCCCACTTGCACCCAAACGCCGGGTCCTCACCCGGGGCCATGTGTGTTTCCTGGAGGAGCGCTACACTGATATGATGCCTATCAAGGTATGCGAGGATCTGCCGCCGCTTACGGGGGTCCCCTAGCCCTCGAACATTCCAGGACATGAGTTTCAATTTGGTTAGGGCAGGTTGCGCGTGCGTGCCGAACAAGCCATACCTAGCGAATGACCATGTGTTATCCACCCTTCCAGTGTCTCCCTCTCTATGTGAAAAAGTGCCCGCAGGATAATGCCCTCCCACGTTCACAGCTGCCAAAACGATTGTCGATGCCTCCCGTCCCCTCCACCCACCCCCGAAAAAAACCAACCAACCCACTGCTGCACCCAATCCCACCCACAACAGCACCCCAAACGTGCCGCTATCCCTACAACCCTTCCCCACCCATTCCACTAGAGATCTCAACAGGTGGGTCAACAGAAAGTCAATAACATTTCTACCCCGTGGGGGACTTCCCATGATGGGGGCGCCTGTGGACCCAGAGAACCCTCCCGCGCCCCTCTCTCCCTTGGTGTTCAACTACCTCCCAGTAGGTAGGAGCCTAGAGAGGGAGCATTGGGAGGGAGCCTGGCTAAACATCAAAATTCGCACGTATCCCCTTACTCAGCAAATGCACAAGCAGGTGTGCGCTACGAGTTCAACCATTGCCAGGATCAAGTGTAATCATGCCTTATACATCCCCACAGGCCGCTTATCTGCAAGAGAGACAATTCCATGCAGCACACATTTAATGGTTCACATCACCACCTCAGAATAAATCTCTCACCTCCAGCCGCCATGGTATAGTCAGTCCAACTGCCGAGTCCATGCCAATGTCCGGGTCCGGAGATGCTCATTTCCCCCCCCCCCCCCCCCCCCCCGCAAGGGCAGGCGAAGAGGAACGCGGCCCCCCGTCTCCCAACGACAGGTCGGGCGAGCGGCGTCGCAGCGTCTTAAGGAACTCTTCCGCTTGTTGTGGGGTCACACACAGGATCGTGCGACCCGGATGCCGGAGGCGTAATTTCGCCGGATACAGAAGGGCGTATTCCACGCCGGCCGCGCATCGTTTTTGCTTAACAGCCACAAATTTGCGTCTCGCCTCCTGCACAGTCACCGTGAAATCCGGGAATATGGAGAACGCTCGCCTTCAAACTGTAAATTTTGCTGTTCTCTTGCCCGCCGCAAGGCCACATCACGGTCTCTATAATTAAGGAGTCGTGCCACGATAGGTCGAGGCGGACCTCCCGGCGGCGGCCGAGGCCCCAGCGATCTGTGGGCCCGCTCCACTATCAGATGAGACGAGAATGCTTCAGCCCCAAAGGTCGTCAGGAGAAGTTTCTCAACGTAGTCCCCCATCCGTCCGATATTGGTACTCTCCGGAATCCCCGTGAGGCGGATGTTATTCCTGCGGCTGCGGGCCTCCAAATCTTCGTTCTTCGCCGCTATTACCTTCAGGAGGCGACCCATCTGCGTCAGCTGCTTATCCATGGTGCCCGTGCGATCCTCATTGTCCGAAATACGCTGCTCCATCTCCTTCAGCTGTTCCTCATGCTTATCCACCTTCAGAACGAGAAAGTCGAGCCTGGTGTTCATGGTGTCCATCTTCCCCGACAGCCCGTTGACACTCTGCTGGAGCAGCTGCAACATTTCCTTGACCTCATTTTGCGGGCTCGCCACCGGAACGGGTGGCGATTCCCGCTCCTGCCCGGGGGACTCCTCCGTCCCCGAGCGAGTGCCCGTCTTCTTGGACTCAAAGTGGAGCTTCTGCTGGCGCCCATCCGATTTCCCCATCTCGGCAGGCCCAGCGTTATACGCAGTGGCCTTTTACGCAGCGGGGTCGTCCACGCACTACCAGTGGGTCAGTTAGCCCCCAGACTACAGCCGGCAGCCTCGATCCCAGTGCCCCCGCCTGCACGGCCCTGAGGGGACGAGCACGTCAATATCCAAGCGGGGGGGGGGGGTTTGGGGGAAATCAGGGCAGTTCTCCGCCACTAGTTGGCAAGCCCCGGGGCAAGTTCCTCGCGCACAGCTGATCCAGCCCCACGGGCCTCCGCCCGGACGGCTAAGGGCCAGCCGTCCCCACTTCGTAACGCAATCTCCCCCACAAGTTTACACAGGGCTAGGGGGCAGCCGAGGAGCTCAAGCAGTCCGTAGGATAGACCCCTATAGGCCTGCAGCGTAGCCAGCAGCACCCCAATGGCGTGCCCCCGGTCCAACCTCAGCCCCCTCACGGGCAGCAGCAACAGCGGGCAGGAAGGCGCCCAATCCAGCCAGCCAGGGTCACAGGATGGGTGGTCCGTCCTCCGTAGCGCCGAAATGCGCAAGGTGAGCCCCACAGAGGCAAGCAGCCCCCACAGCCTGAAGCGAGGACGCCAGCCCCCACCGCCGCTCCGGCGATCGGCACTTCAGCACGGGAGGTACGGTCAGATCCTGGCGCCCGCCAAAGTAGGGTAGCAGAGGTCAGCGGCGCTCTTCCGCGGCGCAAACGGCGCCTCACAGCAAAGGTGCAGCTTTATTTTTCAGGCGCGACTCGGCCGCAGCATCAATCCGAGCTCCAGGCGGCAGCACGCCACTCTCACCAGCTCCGCTAGCGGTCCGTGGCCTCCCGCCTCGTGGCCGCGCCGAGCTCGCGTACCAGCAGTGTCCGCCCCAGAGCTCCAGCGCCGTCCGCAGGCAACCTCCCGGGCAGCTTGTCAAGGTCGCCGCGCCTCCGTCTCGCCTCGTAGCGGGCTGTAAATTTCACCGATGTCAGTCACCGCTCTCCGCCCAACAATCCAGGCAGCATGCCACACGGGGGACACGCGAAAGTGCAGATTAATGTAGGATTACTGGGCCAGGCAGCCAGAGCCTCACAGCGGTGCGGCCATCTTGGTCTGGCGCCACCTAGCGCCCCCCCCCCCCCTGGTGGATACAATCTTGCTGCACATTACACCTTATAAATATCTTTCCAGGTGTCTGGAAAGGTTACCCTGGCACAGATCTCCAGCGAGGCCCTGTGGCACCATGGTGCTTCAGCCGCAACTTCACCCCCTTGGATATGAAAATATCGGGGTATATTCGGTACCATCCAGCATGCTGTGGTATTTTTTTTATGCCCCATCAAAGAATACAGAGCGAGTAAAAACAGCAATAATACAGCACATGATGTTTGCGTACCATGAGATCTTACTCACAAGAGCACTAACTAGGGAGAAGAGAGGGCACTGAAGTAACTCCGGAAGATTGCATATTCACCAGAAGGAATATGCTACCTACCCTCTAAGTATCTGTTTGTACCATGTAGTGCTGTAGATTCACATGCTTAACGTACTCCTGCCATCTAGTGTTGTGCTTAGACTTTTGCAACTTGTTTTTCTTTTAAGAAATCTTTTTGCAACTTGTTTTTCTTTTAAGAAATCTCTTGAGTCACAAGATGTGTCAATCAATCAGGGTTTTATATATCGCGCTACTCACATGTGAGGGTCTCAAGGCACGGGGTGGGACAGCTCCAGATCAGTTGAAGAGCCAGGTCTTGAGGTCCTTCCTGAATGTGTGTAGGGTCGGGCAGCGTCTGAAATTTACCGGAAGCTGTTCCAGGTCTTGGCTGCGATGTGGGAGAAGGCTCTTCCGCCTGTTCTGTTCCTGCGGATGCGGGGGACCTCTGCCAGGGCGAGGTCGGAGGATCCGAGGTTCCTCTTGAGTTTGTAGAAGGATAATCTCTAGTTGAGGTATTTGGGACCGATGTTGAGTGATTTGTAGGTGAGGAGTTTGAAGGTGACCCTCTTCTCGACGGGGAGCCAGTGGAGGTCTCGTAAGTGTTGGGTCATGTGTTGATGACGTGGTGTCCCGAGGATGAATCTGGCTGCGGCGTTCTGGATGGTTTGGAGTTTGTGTAGAAGGGTTCTGTTGATCCTGGCATATAGGGCGTTGCCGTAGTCCAGTCTGCTTGTGCGCGGTTGACGGTTCTCCTGCAGTCGGGGGCATCCATTTGAAAATCTTGCGGAGGATGCGTAGGCAATTGAAACTGGTGGAGGAGACTGTGTTGATCTGGCGGTTCATGGAAAGGGAGGTGTCGAGGATGATGCTGAGGTTTCGAGCGTGGTCTGTGGGGGTGGGCGGGCTCCCGAGGGCGGGAGGTCACCAGGTGTTGTTCCAGGCGGAGGTGCAGGGTCCGAGGATGAGGACCTCTGTCTTCTCAGAGTTGAGCTTCAAACAGCTGTCTTTCATCCAAGCTGCCACATTCTTCATTCCTTCCTGAAAACAGGATGAGCGGATGAGCTGGGTGTCGTCTGCATAGGATACAATGCTGAGCCCAGGCTGTCTGACGATGGCGGCGAGGGGGTGGCCATGTAGATGTTGAAGAGTGTGGGGCTGAGCGATGATCCTTGGGTGTGACTCCTCTTGGTGTACTTTGCACATGGGCACCACTTCCATGTTAGATCATTTATTTATTTTTCACGCAGCAAGTGAGTATGTTTGGAGTGTGAATGCAAGTAAATTGCATGAAACAAAATGTGAGTGAAAAACAAAGCAAGTGATCTGGAAAAGAGACAGGCTTCCATGGAGGAGGGCAGGCGCAAATGAATCTACAGCACCGCATACTACAAACAAATGCTTTCAGTAAGTAGTATTCTCCCTTGTGAACCTAGATGAAGGGCTCTTGTTGGTTGAGCGCTTGCAGCTCATTAATGCATCTAAGCGATGTAATAGCCACCATGAAGGCCACCTTCCAAGAGAGGAACTGAAGGCTGTCTGAATGTATAGATTCAAATGCTGGTCCCATTAGCCTTCAGAGCACTGTACTGAGATTCCACAAAGGAGCAGGAGGCACCATAGGTAGTATCACACTATTGAGACCCTGCATGAAGGCCCTAGTAACAAATTCTCAAGAGGAATAAGCGTTCCCTTTTGTGCATGTAGACTACGACTGCAGCGAAGTGTAGAGGAATAGAGATGTAGGCAAGGTCTGCTTTCTGCAAGTGCAAAAGGTAGGCAATAAGATGCTGAACAGTATGCTTTAATAGGTCTGGGTTTTTTTTCCAAATCCCTTAGCAAACAAACCTTTTCAATTTTGGTGCATAATAAGCTAGTGTTGTCAACCATCGGCCTGTCTTTAGGATGGAGATACTTTCCTAAGGAAGGCTTAAGTACCAAATTCTAGAACATGGGTACCTCACAAAGTTAAGCTGACTGGTATCTGAATGAAGCACTCAACCTTTCCTCTGTCTGAGAAGGTCGGGCCTGAGCAGCAGCCGCTCTTGAGGACTGATGGAAATCTCCAGGAGGGTGCAGTACCAGGGCGTCTAGCCCAGGTTTGTGCTACTAGAATGAGGTTTAATGATGTCTGCCCGAGGGTCTCCATAGCATCCATTTGTAGCAGGGCCTCCACATCTCCCTGCTTGTTGGTGATAAGTCTGATGCTGCCTCTGGTGTGAGTGGGATTGCTCACATGAGGTGGTCCCTGATCTTTGTCAGGGCTGCAGTTTCCAAGGGGAGCACCATGTACAGTATGAGCTGAAGCACTCCCACATACTCTGCTGTACACAAAAGAGGGAAAGACATACATCTGATGAACTCTTAACATTTTAAGAGGTCAAATTAACTGGTGGAAAGGGATCTGCACCCAGGTGAATCAGTGCAACCCTTGCATCACATGGATATATTAGTAGGATCATCACCCACAAGTACTACCAGTGGCAAGCTTCATCATCGGATCTTCACCAATTACACATATTGTGAGTGGGTGGGCTCAACGTGGTTTGTAAGCAGAGCTCTCACTAAAACCTAAGAGCGAGTTAAAAGTTCCATTATCTAAGATAAAAACAGTGTGTTTAAAGGGACCTCAATTAGCCATTTAAGGTACTGCGCCCTTAATAAAATTGAAAAGATTACAACTCAGAATTGCATTAAGAGTGCAGTACCTTATGTAGCTAATGAAGGTTCCTTTCAAGTCTACAGGAACACCTAGTAACAGCCTGTGGTACTACACCTTTTGTTACTTAATTTTTTCATTTGCTATGCCAATAGTTAAACAGTAACTAATGCAAGACCTATTGCATTGCAAATGCTTGGTGTTTAGGTTTCGCCTAGGCAGGGCTTGCGCTGTCTCTTTAAAACATGCAGTATTTAAGATAGGAGTATGGAGCTCCACCTACCTTCTGCTCATCTTTTTAAATGGCTTCCGTCCCTGTCCTTTGTAAATGGTGGCTTTCGATTTATTGATAGGCTTGTTAGTCCTTCATTAGTACCACCACTCTTCTTTTGTTACCTCCAATGAGGATTGACCCTTTTACATGTTATTATTCAGTACGTGTTATTTACTGTTAATGGGCACCATTTTGTTAATCAGTTAAGTACATCCCCAACTTTATTAACACATGCTGTTCTTCTAATTGTTCTTATAATTTTGGGTGTGTATGCTGTACTTGATCTTAGACAACGGGGGCCGCACGTCTCACCCAACTTTTTTCAATTACACCTTAATTAATGACGGCCTCCTGTTTTGTTGTGCGCGGCTCACCCAAATCGTTTTTTTAAATTTGCTTCTTAAATAATGGCTCCTTTGCGTCTTGTGTGTAGCTCACACACCTTTTTTTATGTACATCTTAAATAATGTTGGCCTCTCGTTTTGTTGTGTGCGTCTCGCCCAACTCGTTGTGCAGTCATGTTTTTGCTCAGGGGTCAAATAAAGCGACAAAAACCTCGACTTTGCAACCAAAATGGAACATGCATTACAAATGCAACACGTCTCGCATTTGTTGGAGTTATTGGCATTATAAATGCCAATTTGTTTTACCTAACCATGTTGAACTCTACACCACTATTCTCTATGCCACTGTTCTGCACTATCCAACTCTGCAGCACTAGGTCAATGTACCCTATGCCACTGCACCCTACTCTGCACCACTCAACTCCATGTCAATGTACTCTACGCCATTACAATTTGCATCACTCCACTCTAATCTATCCAGCACTCCATACCACTGCACTCTACACCTCTACAATCTATCGGGCACCACTCTTCTCTACCCTGACGCATTCCACTCTGCACCACTTAACTCTACTCTGAAACTATCTACTCTATGCCACTACGCCAATGCACTCTGCACCACTATACCACAGTACTTTGCACCACTTTACTCTAGGCCACTCTACGATACTCTGCTGACACTACTTCTTTAAACTCTACCCACTGACTCTGCAACACTACTCCACTCTATGAAACCATACAACACTACTCCACTCTAGGACTCTCTACGCAACTCCCTTGATGCCTCTTTGCTCCACTCTAATCCACACCACTCCATCCCACTCTACGCCACTAGACTACAACGCTCTACTCCACTTTATGCCATTCCACTCACCTACACTATTGCACTCTATGCCACTCCAAAAATAATCAACTCTGCGCTACAGCACTACTTCACTCAACGCAACCCCCTCTACGCCACTCCACTCTGCTCTACAACACTACACTCTACGCCCTTCCACTCCAAGACACTCTACCCTCTTCATGACGCTCCACACAACTCCAACACTCCACTCTATTCCACTTTACCCCACTAACTTTTAGCAATGTTGAACGGCAGCCATGCCATTGTACAACATGGGTAATATATACTGGCAAAGCCAATAACTCTTGCATAGGCAAGAGTGACTGCTTTGCCAAAGCTTATTGAATATGCTACTTACCAGTATGCATCTGTTCCTGGCATGTAGGGCTGCTGACATTCATATCTGTGCATAGATCGCCGCCTAGTGTTGGGTCCGGATGTTTGCACGTTGTTGTCCTGGAAGAGTCTTCGAAGTATCCTTGGATAGGTGACTCCTCCCCTGGACTACAGTGCGCATGGGCATCCTCTCCATCCTCAGATTGTTTTTCGCCATTGTGGCCGTGATGGAGTAGATACAGAAAGTGATGACCATGCTTACAGTAATTCTGAGAGCTGCAGCTGCTACAGGCGCCGGGGAGGAGGGAGGGCGATATGAATGTCAGCAGCCCTACATGCCAAGAACAGATGCATACTGGTAAGTAGCATATTCAGTTCGAGGCATGTGGGCTGCTGAATTCTTATCTGTGCATAGAATACACTAGCAGTGCCCTCTTATTAGCGGCGGCTACCCGTGCCAGCTGCAGCGGTCTGAAAAAGAGTTTTGAGAACAGCCTGTCCTACAGCTGCCTGCTGTTTTGATTGCACATCTACACAATAGTGTTTGGTAAATGTATGTGTAGTGGACCAGGTGGCTGCTCTACATATGTCATGCAAAGGAATGTTTCCTAGGAAAGCCATGGAGGCCCCTAACTTACGTGTTGAGTGGGCTCGAGGGGGAATCGTTAAAGTGCGTTTAGCCTTTTGATAGCAAATTTGAATACATTTAACAATCCATCTGGCTATTCCTGCTTTGGAGATAGCGTTACCTTTGTGGTGTGGGGCAAAGGCAACGAAAAGTTTAATTGTTTTTCTAAAGGGTTTGGTCCTGTCGATATAATACATGAGGGCCCTTTTTACATCTAGTGTATGGAGTGCCCTTTCTGCGACAGTTTGTGGGTTTTGAACGAAAACAGGCAGTTCAATAGTTTGATTCATATGGAACTGCGATACCACCGTAGGCATGAATTTGGGGTTGGTACGTAGTACGACCCTGTTGGCGTGAACCTGTATGAATGGCTCTTGGACGGTTAGTGCCTGGAGTTCACTAACTCTTCGTAAAGAAGTTATCGCTACTAGGAAAGCTACTTTCCAGGTAAGGAATTGAATCTCACATGAGTGTAGAGGTTCAAAGGGTGGACCCATCAGGCGTGTGAGGACCAAGTTGAGGTTCCACATTGGGGCTGGTGGGTGGGTAGGTGGAATGACTCGTTTGAGTCCTTCCAAGAATGCTTTGATGGCAGGCACTCTGAATAGAGAGAGGTGCTGCCTGGTTTGTAGATAGGCTGAGATTGCGGTCAAATGGACACGTATAGAGGTGTACGCCAGATTGCATCGGTATAGGTGTAATAGGTAACAAATAATGTTTTGGATGGATGCGTCTAGCGGGTTAATGTCATTATTATTGCAATAAATGACGAACCTCTTCCATTTGGCTGCATAGCAAGCTCTGGTAGTGGGTCTCCTGGCCTCCTTAATGATGTCCATACAGTCAGGTGGCAGGTTTAGGTAGCCAAACTCTAGGACTTCAGGAGCCAGATTGCCAGGTTCAGCTGTTGCGGATCTGGGTGCTGAATCTCTCCATGGTTCTGCGTCAAATGCGCGGGTTTGATCCGCAGCCTTTGATGCGGCACCACGGAAAGTTCGAGAAAGGTGGTGTACCATGGCTGGCGTGCCCACGTTGGAGCAACCAGGACGAGTGTCAGTGAGTGTTGTCTGAGTTTGCGTGCCACCAGCGGTATCAGTGGTGCTGGGGGAAAAGCGTACGCAAATCTGCCGGACCAGTTCATCCATATCGCATTGCCCTGCGACTGCGGATGTGGGAACCTGGCGGCAAAGCTTTGGCATTTTGCGTTTTCGCTTGTCGCAAATAGGTCTATCTCTGGATGACCCCACTGCTGGAAGTACGGTTGGAGTACTGATGGGTGTAACTCCCACTCGTGCATCTGGTGGCTGTGTCTGCTGAGCAGATCCACCATCTGGTTGTCCTTGCCGGGGAGGTGTTCTGCCATGAGGAACATGTTCCTCTGAATGGCCCACTTCCACAGGCTCTGAGCCAGATGAGACAACTGTGGAGAGTGTGTTCCTCCCTGCTTCTGTATGTAGTACATTGCAGTCATGTTGTCCGTCCGGATCAACACGACTTTGTTGCACAAGTGTACTTTGAATGCTTTCATAGCGAGGAAGATTGCCATCAGCTCTAGAAGGTTGATGTGCATCTTCTTTTGTTGTTGTGTCCATAGTCCCTGCACTGTGTAATGGAGTACATGAGCTCCCCATCCCTGGAGAGACGCGTCCGCCGTCAGTATTATCTGTGGGACAGGCTCTTGGAACGGTCGGCCCTTGCAAAGGTTTTGTGGATTCCACCAATGCAGAGAGTTGTATGCCCGACCGTTCACCAACACTAGGTCTTTCAACTGTCCTTGAGCCTGATTCCACTGACGTGCTAAGCACTCCTGAAGCAGGCGCATATGTAGTCTCGCGTGTGGGACTATGAAGATGCAGGAGGCCATCATGCCTATCAACTGCATGAACACTCGCGCGGGAAGGGAGTGTTGTGGTTTGAACTTGGAAATCAGCATTTGCATGCTGTTGATTCTCACTAAATTTGGCTGAGCTGTGGCCGCCAGAGTGTCTATAGTGGCACCGAGGTACTGTTGTACGTGTGCGGGCTGGAGATGGGATTTTGGGTAATTTAGTGAGAACCCCAGACTGTGAAGGAGGTGGATGGTGCGGGACATGTGGCTGGCACATTGCTGGGCTGACTTGGCTTGAACGAGCCAGTCGTCCAGGTAAGGGTAGACGTGTATGTGCTGCCTCCATAGATGTGCCGCCACAGTAGCTAGGCACTTTGTGAACACCCTGGGTGCTGTTGTCACGCCGAAGGGAAGGACTTTGAATTGGTAGTGCTGCCCTTGAACAGTGAACCTGAGGTATTTCTTGTGTGAGGGGTGAATGGGTATGTGGAAATACGCATCCTTTAGGTCCAGTGTGGCCAGAAAGTCTCCCTGCTTGAGCAGCGGGAGGACTTGCTGTAGAGTGAGCATGTGAAAATGCTCGGAAAGAATGTACTGGTTCAGGGGTCTCAGGTCTAATGTAGGTCTGAGTGACACGTCCTTTTTCGGTATTAAAAAGTACAGGGAGTAAACCCCCGTACCTTGCTCGTGGACGGGTACGACATCGATTGCGCCTTTTAGAAGCATGCTTTGCACCTCCTGCTGTAAGAGCGTTAAGTGCTCTGAGGACATAGGACGGTTTTTTGGAGGTATGGTGGGTGGAGTGGAGGTTAGTTCGAGACAGTAACCGTATTTGACAATATCTTTGACCCACCTGTCCGTGGTGATGGAGTTCCACGTGGACAGGAACCTTTGTAGCCTTCCCCCGACAGGTGTTATGTGGTCGGGAGGAAGGGAGAGGGCGTCACTGCTTGTTCTTGGGAGAGGACCTGGTGTTGCCGTAACCGCGTCCTCTGCCCTTTGTGCTGGAGCCACGATATCCACCCCGGGTGTTTTTATCGTAGGTGTTTTGTGTGTTGCCCTTGTTGTACGTTTGCTGTGACCCCTGTCCTCTACCTGCTCCTCTATTTCCGGGGCGACGAAAGGAGCCGCTCCGAAAGGACTGCGTCTGTAGGGCCCCCATGGACTTTGCAGTGTCCGTGTCCTTTTTTATTTTCTCTAGGGTAGTGTCAACCTCCGGGCCGAATAAGTAGTCTGGGTTGACAGGTTGGTTGAGGATGTTATTTTGTACCTCTGGTTTGAATCCGGAGATTCGCAACCAGGCGTGTCGTCGCAACATGACGCTAGTGTTTATGGCTCTGGCAGCTGTATCCACGGCATCCAGTGCACACTTAATGGATGCATTTGTGAGCAGTTGTCCCTCCCTGATGAGGATCTCTGCACCTTCTTTGTATTGGTCAGGGAGATGTTGAAGTAGTTGCTCTAATGTGTCGTAGTGCGCTCGATCATAGCGAGCAAGGAGCGCTTGAGTATTGGTAATGCGCCATATGTTAGCTGCTTGGGCGGCAACCCCTTTGCCAGAGGTCTCTAGCACCTTGGACTCTTTGTCCGGGGGAGGTGCATCACCTGTTGTTTGCGAGTGTGCCCTCTTGCGAGCATTCGCAACGACAATGGAATCCAGAGGTAATTGGCCTCTAATGTAAGTAGGGTCCCCAGGCGCCGATCTGTATTTTTTGTCGATCCTGGGGTTTATCACTCTTGCCCTGGTGGGTTCTTTGAAGATGTCCTTTGCTGGCTTGAGGACCCCCTTTAACATGGGCAGAGTCTTTATATTCCTTTCTGAGGATGCGAAAGTATCCATGAGAAAGTCGTCCTCGATGGTGTCCGAGTGAAGTTGCACCCCATGATTGGCCGCAGCACGTTCAATTAGAGCGTTGAACGCGGCAGTGTCCTCTGTGGGAGATGTTTTTGCTCCATAGAGTTGCGGGTCCTGTGCATCTATAGGTGCACCTGGGTCTACAGGGTCATCCCAAGCTTGATCAGGGTCCTGTTGGCCATCAGGGTCCATCCCTCCGGGGTAGGGGACTTGGTCACCCATGTAGTCCTCCAACACATCCGTGTCGGGAGTGTGTGGGAGAGAAGGATTGTGGATCCTGGTAGGGTGAATAGAAAGGTTCGTAAAGAACTGGTTCTGAAGCCACTGGCAGCTTTCTCTTAAGTGGGATCCGGAAGGAGTCCAAAGCTGGCTCAGAAGTTATTCTCCTTTTGTGGATAATCATCCTGCCGGTGTCGGCGTCGATGATATACGATGGAGACGTCTCCGCAGAGTGTTCGGCAGGCGTGATCGTGGTGTGGGTGACCAGTGTCCTGATTTGGAACAGTTTCGGGGCCGTGGATGGTGGCAGGCCAAAAGTAATGTTGGCTGGTGCCGAAGAGGCTGTTGGAGCTTTTATTGGCTCGGAGCCCGACGTGTCCTGGAGGACATTTTTATTTTTGGTGCGCTGCGCAGCAACGGGTGGCACCTGGAGCGCCCTTGATTCCTTTGCGCCGACCGGTTCTGTGGAGGCGGGCGTGGACTTTTTCGGCGCCGGTGAGTCGTGGAGTCGAGGGGCGGGAATGGCCGTCGACGCCTTCGATGAGTGTGGCTTTGGTGGTGCCGTCGAAGCGGTGTGAGACGCGGCAGGTAGTTTGACCTTTGGGGTCGGAGCCGATTGCGTCGGTGCCGGGAGCCGAGTAGGTTTGGTGGCACCGAAGGTCTTTTTCCGTATGTCGACTCCGACGTCGGCCGCTTCGAGCTCGGCACCGAAGTCTCGTTTGTTGCGCTCGGTGCCGACGGGTTTTGCTGGCGTCGAAGGTGTGGAGGGACTCGATCCGACCAGCGCCACTTTCGGTTTCGGTTTCAGTTGAACCAATACAGCTTTTGGTTTCGGTTTCGAAGAAGGGAAACCAGCCGGTTTGGGCATTAATGGCTGCCGCTGAATGTCCGAGGGCGGGGCCGAAGAACTGCGGGATAGGTCTTGGGTAAGGCCCGAAGGCGATCCCTCGACCGGTGCCATAGACTGTTGCACTGGGATTTCCTCAGTCTGAACGGGTAGGCCTTGCTAGTCATCGGAGCTACTCTCTTCGGCCCCTAAGGCCTCATTGTAGTCTCCTACCTCGGTGTCGTCTTCATCTCTGCGAAAGAGTGTTTCGTCGACGTCTTCCGATCCGGAGTCATGTTCGGAAGCGGGGCTGGAGGGTAGGTTCTCCACTTCTTCAACATCTTCGGTCTCGGCGCTGAAGATGTCGGCCGGGGCCGGTGCCGCTTGCTGCGCCTCGAGTCTCGCCGCTCGTCGATTCCGGAGAGTCTTCTTGGATCGAAATCGGGCACAGGCCATACATGTAGATTCGTCGTGATCCGGTGAAAGGCATTTGTTGCACACCGGATGGACGTCGATGTGTGGATATTTCGCATTGCATACAGGGCACCGCTTGAATGGTGTCCTCGATTCCATCGTCGAGGTCGGGTCGATGGTCGGGTAAGATGCGAAAAAGTTGGTTCTGGAAGTTAGTAAACTAACAAAGATACTATCGATACCGATCGGGAACAGTACCGACGCGAACTAGAGGCCTTTTGGCCTGAAAAGAGTTTTTCCTAACTTGAGTCAAGATAAGCACATCCGAACCCAATGGCGGAAAAAAACAATCCAGGATGGAGAGGATGCCCATGCGCACTGTAGTCCAGGGGAGGAGTCACCTATCCAAGGATACTTCGAAGACTCTTCCAGGACAACAACGTGCAAACATCCGGACCCAACACTAGGCGGCGATCTATGCACAGATATGAATTCAGCAGCCCACATGCCTCGAACTTATTTTCTTCATGATCTCATCAACATGGCACATGAAAAGGTGCTCCCCATCGGCCAGGAAGTTGGAGATGGTGCTGGACCTCGGGTTTGAACCAGGAGATAAGGCCCCAGGCGATAAGGCCCCGGGCTTGGCAACTGAACAGGACCCTGGTATTGATGCCCCTAAAACCGTGTCTACAGCATGCAATGATTTCTCATGCTTTCTATACTGGGGTGCTTAAGGAGCTCTTGCATCTGCTCCCACTGTGTCCTATCATAGGGTGACAGGAGGATCACCAGCGTGGCATGGGTGCAACTGCGCTTAAAAGCGGAGAAAACCCCTAGAGAGACAGATGGAACCTGCCCCTTAATATACGTTGGGTCATTACAAGAGAATCAGAATTTCTTTTTGATTCTAAGACAGACTTCCCAGTGCCTTGAGAAGCTCCCTGGAATTGTCAGACGAAGCTTTTAGTACACCCTTCAGCATGGAGAGGAATTGGACAGTATGGACAGATTAGGGGAATGTCTTGAGAAGAAAATGAATTTCTTCCTGACTGACATGCATGTCAACCTTTGGAAAGGCTACATCCCTCTGAATGACTTCATGATAGGCTGTAGTGTCAGAGGGTGAAGCCTTCACTTGGTAATGTTCTAGCTCGAGGTCACCTCTGGGATCCACGTTTTAGTCATCACAGTGGTAGTCAGTGGGGTCAGGGCCAGACTGCTAGTTATAGGGGTCAAATGGGGCATAGGGAGCTACCTGGCACTGAATGTGAAAGAGGGAACCCTCCAGTCCAGTGACTCAGGTAGAGAAAGTCGGGGAGGTGTCCATGGGCATGATGATGGTGGGGAAAGAAAAGGCGGTGGTGGAGGTGGAGATGGAGATGGAGGTGGAGGTGGGCTGTGTGGCATAGGAAGAGAATTGGTAGCTCTGTCCTTACACTTCCTGGTGCCGGTTCAGATGAGAAGTCCTAGAAGTAGGTTTCCCTTCAAAGCCTAGTCTCTTTTTGAGGGAAGAAGAGGTTGCAGAGGCAGCAATGGAGGTGGTTCTACCATCCTTTTGCCTGTGACCGTGTGTTGATGTCCAGCTCCTGGTACACCCTCTCTAAGATGGGACTCTATGCCCTGGTCTTCAGGTGTAGCTTGAGGTAGCGATCCTGGTCCCCACGTACTGCATTATTTGCTCTGGAGCTGCATTGACTTTAAAGTGTTCATCTTTATACCCAGATTACTGTCAACAGGACAGTCTCCAAGTCTGGCTGAAGTTCTTTCTATCTAGTGTTTTGTAGAGTTTTGGCTGTCAAAAATAACTTGGTATCACATAGCACATCATAATCTACAGAATTATCTCTGATATCTCCTCAATGGGATCTTTCCATTAAAGATATAGATCTATTGTAGAAATCCAAAACATAAGCAACTATTTGGTAATCCTAAATATTCCACTAAAAAGGAAAAAAACAACGTTACCATGAAACTTACTGGGTTGACAAAAGTACTAAATTAAGCCTCATGTTTTAGGGTAAATTTAGAACAAAAGTTGTCAAGCATAATTTTATACAATCTACATTGCATGAAACGAACAGGTTTACCTTCCAGGTGTGTTCCGTGGTACAGTTTTATCACAGTCCTAAAAGCAATAGAAATGGTCTCAGAATTAATTATAAATCATCATATGTCAAGCAGACTATATAGGACTTAACTTACACCAGAAACATCTTGAACAGAGGCCGATAGAATAGATATGGAAAGTCTTTAGAAGCAAAAATAATGTCCAAATTTGTGAGTATACGTAATTAGAATGTCAACAGAAAATCCTAAATCAATAAAACTTGGGAAGATAATTTTGGGATGTTATTCATATTGTGATGCTTTAAACATATAAATAAACATGGAGTGAAAGAGGTAGCCGCCAACACCAGGCATTGAAGACTGCTCATGACAGCAGAGGAAAAT
Source organism: Triturus cristatus (assembly GCF_964204655.1). Classification (NCBI taxonomy): domain Eukaryota; kingdom Metazoa; phylum Chordata; class Amphibia; order Caudata; family Salamandridae; genus Triturus; species Triturus cristatus. Next base: position 1,017,887,905 of record NC_140590.1, read on the forward strand.
AAGCTTTGTTTTTTCACACTATACATAGTTGCAATTAATGAGCATTTGGAAAAGCCTGTTTGAGATAGTTGATGGGTATAAATTATTTATAACTAAAAGGTATTTTCTATTTTTTATTCTTAAATGGGTGTAACACCAGTTTGCTTCTATATTGAGCCAAAGCCTTTTTCGGATTGGAAAGATTCAGGGATTTACGACCAAAACATTCAAATTGATTCTGGTAATCTACCAGTCAGCTTTAAGCCATTGTGCTATTTTAGGGCTAGAAAGCTTCAAGCACAAACCATAAAACACTAATGGCTCTGGAAAGGAATACAACATCTTTCTTCTCAAAGGCTGTCTTTCTTAGATTGGTCGAGAGAAGTTCCATTTGGTAAAAGTTAACTGGCAGAATCTATATAAATGTGTCTAGCATGATGGGATAGGTACACAAAAATAAATGAAGGGAATCAGACATTATGCTGAGCAGAAGGTGATGGTGTATACAGAACCTCTTACTTATTAGAGCATGTTTACCTAATTGACCTCTAAAAAAGAACGCCTCGTTGGGTACTGTTGTCAGTAGAAGATGTTGTTTGGTACTTGACTTCAATTCATTTATCTCTCAATCAATACATCCGTCCCACAGCTAAAATTGTTTCCAAATACTTTCAACTAGAAGTGTTTTTGAAGCATTACACTGGAGATATATATATATATATATATCCCATTTATATCTGCCGACCTCACTCTGCTCCTTTCCTTGCTTGTTCACAGTGTTACAAGTCCTCTATATTTAGGAGCTTGTAGAGAACTGGTCCAGCCTATTACTTACCCTATCCAGTACTGCACTGGCGATCAAAGGATTCATGAAATGCCCCTTTCAAATGATGATACCCACTTAGTACCACAATAACCTTTTAAATGAACAAGATGCAAATAGTGCATTGTTTCTCCAATAAACTAAATATCCGTTACACCTGCTTCCTAATCAGAAACTGAATAAAGCGTGATAAGACTAAAATTGAGTAGCAGTCGAGTCAGTAATTTAAAATAGTACTTTAAAATAATAAATGAGGCCCTAACTAAGCAAGGTAATATACTTTTTAGCCCTCCCCCCCCCCCCCCAATGCAAACTGATGAATTATTTTAAGGGTGGGCTTCTTCAAAGAGCTCTTAGACGGTACATAAACCTATGTTTGCATCTTTTCAATGGTTATTGTATCTAACACTGTCCCTTTAACTATAAAGGACAAAACAAAATGCCTCCAATACTGTTAAAATTAACTAATGGTAGACAGACTAATTTGGTGCAGGTCTTTCTATGGCAAGATTGAAAACACCTATGTTTTGAATAATGAGGATGCAAAGACATCCTTTGTATACTATATTGTTGACATGTTTCAGCCTACACTTAGTCAAACCATAGATCGCAGGCTTTTTAGCCAGGTCGAGGTCCTAACCATGGAATGCACACAGCTGAACCTCAAACCTACTGAGAGCGTAGTGTGACCTGTGTTGAGGCTAAACTTTTTGTCAAAATTCCACGCAAACAATTGTCAAAGTGAAATACTGTTACTGGACAGTTGCTAACCCGTTCGTAATCACTCTTAACCCTCACACTAAACACTAAATTTTTTCATGGACGTAGCAAAAGTAAGTCAACTCCATGGCCAAGATGACATTGTGTATAAAACCTGAAAAATTCACATAGATCCTTCTATTGGGCCTCCAAAATTTTATTACGCTTCTGAACTGGAGAGACTCAAAACGTTGGAAATTGTGGTAGGGCTACATCCCTAAAATAATACTGTATTCTTCAACTCATCGGTGTAGTACTCTATAAAAAGCTTAATCATCAACAAAAGGCAAAGAGACAGTATAATTCCATTTTCAAAAGGGGAGAGAGCTCTAAAATCACAAGGATATATGGGTTCACAATGGATACAAACAAACAGCCCGTCTTTTTGCAAATCCCAACACCAAACTTATAAGTTTTTAAGCATATAGAGAAAATTATTGCAGAAAGAATTAGTACTGAACCTATGGAGCTTTCCTCATATCACTCATCATAAAAGAATATATTATTAGGGAAACATCCAGAACAACGAGGCCATAGCCACGAGTGCTGGAAGCACGCAAGCCAAACAACGACTTGCCCGAACAACCACTTTGCCTTAACCAAGCATGTGTGTGGTTAAAGCAAAGTCGGTCTAGTGTTTGGGATGGGTGGGGAGAGAGGAGCGTCGGAAAGCCAGGACAGGTATAAGGGTTTCAGAGTAGATTTTAGGGGAGGGGGAGATTCGAGTAGTTTTTAGGGTGTGGAGGGGTTCAGAGTAGATTTTAGGAGGTGGGGGTTAGGGCTAGTTTTTAGGGGATGGGTTCATGGTAGTTTTTGGGGTGGGGGTTCGGGCTAGTTTTTAGTGGGTGGGAGGGTTCGGGTAGTTTTTAGAGGTTAGTGAGGATCGGGTAGTTTTTAGGGGGTAGGGGAGGAGTTTGGGTAGGTTTTAGGAGGTTGGGGGGGAGTGTACTTAGGGCTCAGGGGGAGATGGAAGGGGGTGGTAACCTTGGCCACGGATAGGCGTTTACTATGCATGCCAAGCAATTCATGGTTAAGACGCGGTCTTCGTTGAGACGGCGTTGTAAAGGTTGGCGGGGAAGAGGAAGTCGTTGTTGTGACATACAACCATATTATTGTATTACGCAACCCATCAGTACAAACGTTTTAGGCACCAGCCTTAAAAAACATAGTTGCTATACATAAAAAGAACACTATAGACCCAATCATTTTGGTCACTGCTTCAGAACATGAAAATTAGTCATCTGCTGCTTATGACACCAAATGAATATTACAAGGCAAAACCTCATGGAAACAAACCCTTGTATACAAAAGATGAAGTGATAAGTGCAAGTTATGAAAAAAGAAAGACTGTGTTGCAAATTAAAACCTGCATGAGAATATCATATTACTTTGCAACAGTGAATATGGTTAAAGGTAATGGCCTAATCAAGGAAGCAGATAAAACAGCATTTTTCTTTCAGCATAAACTATTACAGGAAACTTTCAAGTGTATCGAATAGTTTCTTACCTGTCGGTGTAGTTTTGCAGCTTGAAGATCTTTCTGGATTCACTATGCTGTGCATTATTCCGCGATCTGGTGGTTGGGTCCGGATTCGTAGTCTTTCTTTAGTTGTTTTTTTTTTTGTAGCCCAGGTGGGCGTCGACGTCCCACCATTTGGTGTACCTCTCGTGACGTCGGCGTGCTTCCTGCGGAAGTCGCACCTTTGGGGCGCCATCTTCGGGTTCTTTTTTTCCCTTCCTCTTTTTATTTTTTTAACCCTAGGCGTTAAGTAACTTCCTTATATATCCTTTCAGTTTTATCTAGTTATTTCAGTCTTTGTCCTTCCACCCTTTTTTCTCCTGCCTCATCTTCCTGGCGGAGGTGGGTGGGTTCGCTAGTGAATCCAGAAAGATCTTCAAGCTGCAAAACTACACCGACAGGTAAGAAACTATTCGTTTTGCAACGTGAATCTTTCTGGATTCACTATGCTGTGCACAGATTTTGTAGCGGTTTGTTATCTCTGTGGCGGCTGGGTGGAAGATGAGCGTTGGTCGTTGAATATATGTTGAAGCACCTTCTGTCCTACTTGTGCTTCCTTGTTCATCTGTATATCCACGCAGTAGTGCTTGGTGAACGTGTGCACCGAAACCCATGTTGCCGCCAGGCATATGTCCTGAATGGGTGTATTTGCCAGAAAGGCAATTGTTGCTCCCTTCTTCCTTGTGGAGTGGGCCCGTGGCCTCTCGGATAGTTCTTCCCCCACCTGTTTGTGGCAGAATTGTATTGTTAGTGCAATCCATCGTGCAATGGTACTTTTTGTCACTGGTCTACCCAGGAAGCGCGTTGCGAAGGACACAAAAAACTGCTTGGTTTTCCTGTGTTCTTTTGTCCTCTCGATGTAGTGCAGCACCGCCCTTCTAGCGTCTAGAGTGTGCAGTGCCCTTTCTGCGCTTGTTGCTGGGTTCTGAAAGAAACCTGGTATTTGAATTGTTTGATTTAAATGGAATGCTCACCACCTTTGCCATGAAGTGTGGGTCCGTTCTCATTACGACTCTGTCCTTGTGTATCTGGATGTAGGGCTCTTGCAGCATTAGCGCTTGCAGCTCGCTTACTCTGCACAGTGAGGTTATTGCCACCAGAAAGGCTGTCTTCATTGTTAGCATTTTGAGGGAGGCCTTGTGAATGGGCTCAAAGGGCGCCTTCATAAGTTCCGTCAGGACTATGTTGAGGGTCGATGCCGGGGGCGGCATCCTCTTTGGTGGCGCTATTCTTTTTGCCCTTTCCAGGAATCTCTTTACTACCCGTGACGTAAAGAAGCTTCCTCCTGTCTCACCTCGTGTGTAAGCTACGATCGCCGCTAGGTGGACCCTCAGCGACGATGAGCAAAGTTTCGCCTTTAGAAGGTGTGTGAGGTATCTAAGCACCGTTGATTCCTTTGTCATTTTATCTTGCAGTTTATTTTTGCTGCACCACATTGTAAACCTTTTCCACTTTTCCCCATAACATTTCCGTGTTGTTGGTCTCCTTGCCTCCCGCAGCACTCGCATAGTGCATGGAGGTAGTTTAAGGTGTGCGAACTCTATGTCTTCAGGAGCCAAGCTGCCAGTCCGAGGCTCTCTGGCTCTGGGTGTAGAACCTCTCCGTTCTGCATGGAGAGCAAGTCCTTTCTTTTTGGGAATTTGTGTGGAGGTCCCTGTGCCATTTCCACTATTTGTGAGTACCATGTCTGTCTTGCCCACTGTGGTGCCACCAGGATCATTGTCATGTTGCTGGTCTTGCACTTGTTGAGTACCCTGTGTATCAGTGGTATTGGTGGAAAAGCATATGCAAATGTCCTTGACCAACTTATCCATAGTGCATTCCCCTGGGATTGTTTTTCTGGTTGTCTGGATGCAAAGTTTCGGCATTTTGCATTCAGGTGTGTTGCAAACAGGTCTATTGTCAGTGTACCCCACCTTTTGAATAGCCTTTGCGTTTCCTGTCCATTGAGCTCCCACTCGTGGGATGCTGAGGTCTGCCTGCTGAGCCAATCGGCTTCCCCATTGTCTTTCCCTGGTAGGTGTATCGCCAGCAGGTCTATTTTGAGTGGGATGGCCCATCTCCAAATCTCTTGTGCCAGAGTTGAAAGGGGGAAGGATTGTGTTCCTCCTTGCTTGTTGATGAAGAACATTGTGGTAGTATTGTCCGTCTGTATCAACACTTTTTGGTTGTATAGCTGCCTCTGGAAGGCCTTCAGGGCTAGCAGAACGGTCTTCAATTCCAGGTAGTTGATGTGTCTGACCCCGTCTGCTGGAGTCCACAGACCCCTCACTCTGAGCTTGTTCATGTGCGCTCCCCATCCTATCTGGGATGCGTCTGTGGTAACGGTCACAGTTGGGCTTGGTGGTGTCAAGGGCTTTCCTACAGTTATGTTCTCCCTGTTCCACCATGCTATCTCCTCTTGCACTGCGTGCGTAACAACCACTAGATCCTCCCAACTTCCGTTCGCTTGTGACCATTGTTGTTGCAGCCATGGAACGGTCTCATGTGAAGCCGTACATTGGGGACTAGGTGAATGCATGACGCCATCATGCCCATGATCTTGCTCGCTGTTCTCACGGTCACAGCTCGCCCTTTCTGGTAGAGACGAGTCTCCTTCAGCAGGGCTATTGTTCTCCTGTCGCTGGGCATGACCGTTTTGTCTAAGGTGTTGATCTGCGCTCCGAGGATGATCTTCACCTGTTCTGGTTCCATTGATGACCTCCCCCAGTGTATCGAGAACCCCAGGTTTGTTAGTGTTCTTGTCACCCGCTCTGCGTGCTCCTCGCACTTGTCGCGAGTACTTGCTTTAATTAGCCAGTCATCTAGGTAAGGATACACATGAATCCCTAACCTGCTTGGGTACGCTGCTACTGCTGCAAGGCATTTTGTGAAAACCCTTGGTGCGGACTTTAGGCCGAATGCCAGGGTTGTGAATTGGTAATGATCCTGGTTGATGTTGACCTTTAACAGGTTTTTGTGGCGCCTGTTCATCGGGATGTGCAGGTAGGCATCTTTGAGATCCACGGTGGACATGAAGTCTCCGCCTTATATTTCAGGTAGCACTTCTTGTAGCGATGTCAATTTGAATTTTTGCGTCTTTATGAATTTGTTTAGGAATCGTAGATCCAGGATGGGTCTTAGTGTTTTGTCCACCTTTGGGACCAGGAAGTAGTTTGAGTACACTCCCTTGTTCCTTTCTCTGCATGGCACTGGTTCTATGGCCTCCTTTTGGAGTAGTTGTATCTTCCTTGAGTTGAGCAAGCTCTTGACCAGAGCGTGGTCTTCTCTTTGGTTTCCTGTTTGGAGGTGTTTTCTCCAACTCTATGCAGTATCCGTACTGTATGACATTGAGTATCCATTTGTCGGAGGTTATTTTTTGCCATTGTTGAAGGTAAAGTCCCAGTCTTCCGCCTACTGGTGTTGCATGCTCGTAGGCGTTTGGTTTGTGTACCCCCCTTACTGTGCTTACTTGTACCTCACCCTTCGGGGTATACTGGGGGTGAGCATCTTCTTTCGTGCGCAGTCACTTTGATGAGGGTTGGTCTCCCCCTATTCTTCCCTGGCCACGTCAGTTTCCCCTCCCGCTATAGGACTGGCCTCGAGGCTGGTGCTGCCAGTTTTGTTTCTGCTGTCCCTGCTGGCCGTGACTTTCACCTTGCTGTCCTTGCTGGAATGTCTGGGGTGACGTTCCCGGCTGGTTTCCTCCACTTCCGTAGGGTCTCCGAGCTGGGGTGCCTCTTCTCATCCCTCTGAACTGCAGGGCCCCCATGGACCTTGCCGTCTCATTTTCTTTCTTAAGTTGAGTTTTTCGTCCAGCGGAGCACCGAACAGCGTCTCACCGTTAAAAGGGGTGTTCAGTATGTTGTTCTGGACCTCTTGCTTGAATCCTGAAATTCTGAGCCAGGCCTGCCTCCTTTCAGTGATTCCTATAGCCAGCAGTCTGCTCGATGTCTCTGCCCCGTCCAATGCTGTTTTGATGCATTTGTTTGCAATATTCTTCCCTTCCTCCACCAGATGGGAAGCTCTCTGCTGGTATTGCTCGGGTAGATGTTTGATTAGTTCTCCCATCTCGTCCCAGTGCTGGTACTGGTGCCTGTTCAATAGGGCATTGGAGTTCGCCATGCGCCAGTGCATTGCCGCATTTCTCTCAACCTTTCTCCAGGTGAGGTCCATCCTTCTGCTCTCCTTGTCGGGAGGCGGCCCTGAGGTTGCCGGTACATTGGCCCTTTTCCTGGCCGTGGACGCAATGATGGAGTCAGCAGTGATGATCCCTTGATATATGGCGGGTCCTGTGAGGAGGGCTTGTATTTCTTTTCTGTTCTGGGAGTGATGGATCTGCAAGTTCCTGGGTCCTTGAACGCCTCTTTCCCTTGGTTCATTATGCTTTGGAGCATGGGGAGGAACTGGCTCCTAGTCTGGATGGGGAGCAGTGTTTCGAGTAGAAAATCCGCTTTCGGCTTCTCCTTGTCCAATTTCACGCCAAAAGCTGCTGCAGCGCTCTTGACAACCATGTTGTACGCCCCAATGTCGTCTGGCGGCGAAGGTCTCGAAGGATAGGTCTCCACGGGCTCTTCGGGATTTTCGGCGTCGATGTCCTGCCATTCCAGCTCATGTGTCGTCGACGGCGCCGAGCCGTAGATCGACTGCTGCTCCCCTTCCTCATCTTCTCCCTCATAGTAGGGGTCTTCTTCTTCTTCAGGATCTCTCGACTGCTCTTCGGCGTCGAACTCTTCCTGTTCCTCGATCTCGACGACATCCGGTTTCGATGGGATTTTGAATTTTTTCATTTTTTCCTTTAACTCCTTCTTCCTCTGAAGGATGATCTCCATCTCCGCCTCGAGCCTTCTATTTTTCTTCTCCATTTCGGAGGCATGTTCGGCGTCGAGCGCTGGTCTTTTCGACGGAGCTTGCGTCGACGCGGCCTTGTCCTTTGTCGCCGAACGCCCCACCTCGTGGGCCTGCTTCGACGAACTCAGTTTCTCGGCGGCCTTCGGCACCTGGGAGTCCTTCTCGAAGGATCCGCTGGGCCTTTCGTCCTTGGATCCACTCGCGGTCGTTGAAATTTTCGGCGCCGGCGTTCCTTTCGAGGACTTCGACTCTGTTTTACGAGAGTCACTCTCAGATTTTCGGGGCCCTTTCGGGGGTTTCGTACTCTACGTGTCTCCTACCTTGTCAGGCGTTTTCTTATCGGTCTCTGCGACCGTGAAGGTCCCTCGGCGATGTTGTCTTAATCATCGGTGGAGAGGCCCAGTTAGTACAGCGACGGGGCCTTACCCTTGCCTTCCATGTTGAAGTTGGCTCTTCTCTGCCTTCCTCTCACCCGGAGTGTCTTCGGCGTGAAGACGGAACAGGCGTTGCAGTCCTTGCTCTCGTGGTCGATCGGCAGGCAAAGGTTGCAGACCGGATGTTGGTCCTTCTGCGCGTATTTGAGGTGGCAGTTACGGCAGAATTTAAAGGGTGTCTTGTCCATTGCGCTCAGTCTGAGTGCGCATTTTCCGATGGGCGTCGAAGATTGAGGATCTTCTCCTTCTTAGTCGTCCCGGCTGAATGCTCTTCCTCTCTGTAGTCTATCAATTCTCCTTCGATGAAACTAGTGTATTTTTCTTCTTCCTTCGTTAAAAACTCTGGAGCTTCTAGATGACGATCCAGACCCAACGGCAGAAAAAAAAATCCGAAGATGGTGCCCCAAAGGTGGGACTTCCGCAGGTAGCACGCCGACGTCACTTGAGGTACACCAAATGGTGGGACGTCGACGCCCACCTGGGCTACAAAAAAAAGAAAGACTACGAATTCGGACCCAACCACCAGATCGCGGAATAATGCACAGCATAGTGAATCCAGAAAGATTCACGCTGCAAAAGTGTGTAATTTTGACTAAAATTTCTCCAAATCAATAATCTAAGTTTATCACCCACTCGTTCACACAAGCTATGTTCAAGCAACCCTTAAAATAAATACTTAAATCAAAGGAGCTAACCTGTTCGGCATCACTATCTTCACTGCTGCTTACTTTTAAATCAGCTTTAAGCAACCTGTGGGAAGAAATAACAATTAAGGTAATTTATACTAATATCTTTTTGTAAGAAGTACTAGGACTAATGCTCATTTTACTGAGCGGTAATCTTCATTCTAAGGATCCTGGTCTTGACCATTACATCCCATTTTACTTAAATGGTGAACCGAGCTACTGAAACAAGAGCCCTTGCCCTTATTAAAAAATAATAAAACAAATGGCCACCTACCAGTGAAACATGTACATGCATACTGAACTACCATCAGGGTCCAAAAGCAGCAGTTAAAAGGTCGTAAATTTCAATCATTCAAGATGTGTTGACGGTAAAGATGGATTAGTGTAAAAAAAAAAAAAATACTATCCAGATATTAGATTACTATATTGTCAACATAATCACAACAATCAGTGTTTTATGAAATTTGTCTAAATGAAATATGATTTACAAGCATCACCAAAATCATAGTACAATACATATAGTTTAGTTTAAGTCCGATACAGTTCCAATGCATTCCACTAGAACAAATTAACATGGGTTTATGGCTGCCCTGGCCCATCAAACCCTGCAACATCTATTGCAAAAACGGTGAGCAAATCAACTGCAGATATGGACAAAAGTGAGACAGGTAAGAACTTTGGGTGAATTGTCAAAGTATGCCTCAGATAAACCATGAGAGTTGAACGACTGCAACCAACATAATTGTTGGGAAGCTTTTATGCTAATGGAAAGCACGACTGGGTTGTTTACTACCCGCAAGACTTTGCAGTGATGGACTTTTTGAGACGAAATGTTATGTCAATGTACGGTTGATAGGGACGAAGCAAAGTGTGAACCACTTAGGGCGACCATAATAAATGAATGTGGGATGACATTTAAGCAGAAAACATGGTATACTCCTCAACACAATTCCATTACCTCACCTGGAAGGAAGCATACATGCAGTTTGCAGGACCAGATAAGCTTTCCTAAACAGAACCTTTATTGTTCTTCACAATGTTCTTCCTGCAGAATCTGTCAGAGTAGTTCTACCTGCACATGTGTGTGGAGTAGAGCACAAACTGAAGGACAAGTTACGTACCCTGGGTAACGCCTTATCTGATAGAAATGTAACCTAGCCACAGGTTACATACCTTAGAATTTCCCAGACATCAGGCTGAGAAATTCTGAGGTAAGGATTCTGCGGCTAGGTGTCTATCAGATATCTGAAATAAACACTGGAGTTGCCAAGACTGATCTAGTGAACCCAGGTGAAGATTATACTTGCTGATAGGATTGTCATTGATGGTTACTTTTTGGTATTTTAGTTATGCTGAATGGCATGTCATTTACGCGTTTCTCTGTCCAAAGGGGCACACATCAGGACTGTCCACTTTGCCCCTTGCTGTTCGCACTTTACATAAAGGCTTTTATAAGACACCTGTTGCAGAAAGTGTGGATCCTCACAGTGTGCTTAAACGGTATATAACTTAAGCTCGCTGCATATGCAGACATCGCTGTCTTATCTGCCAATCCTGTTGATGCTATAGTCTGTATCACAGAAGAGGCAGAGCTCTCTTGTTTTTTCTCATGCTACAAAGCTAAACCCGGCTAAAACCCAGACAATTCTTAATCACCAGCCGGATACTCTGGCCCTAAGGGCTACAGATACGGCCACATATTTAGGAATCTGCCTTAGTCAGGTTGAGGACAATCACCCTGAATTACGAAACACTTCTCAAATCAGTCAAAGCTATATTACGCAGCTGGCATCAGCTCCCCCTTAGCATTCTTGGTAGGTGTAATATAATTAAAATGAAGATAGTGCCCAAGTATTGATATTTGTTTCGTTCAATCCCCTTGCGGGTTCCACGATCTTTTTTTAAGCGCCTGGAAAGAGCCATAGGTAGCTTTATCTGGGGGTATAGATGTGCTAGACATGCCCTTAGCTTTATTAAATTGTTTGACAAACAAGGGGGCTTTAGGCTCCCAGATTTCAAGCTGTATTATTGGGCTGCATTCGCCGGCAGATGCAGAGTCTGTTAAACTGGCTTGAAGCTTGTCTATCCTCATTGGCTTATCAACTAGCTTGCGGACAGTCTAAAGGATTCACCCTCTACAAGAATTTAGACCCCAACTACTACAAACAGCTCAGATTCAAGGTAGTTAGGGATATAACCAGGACCTGGCAGGAGATCTGTAATGGCAACTTGTAGGAAGTTGGCTCTGTATATACTAAACCAAAATGAGGAATAGTCTGCACAGAGTCCAGTGAAACTCCAAAGTTAGGCATAGGTAAAAGTAGATAGCACTTTATTCTCTATTTGCGGTAGTGTGGGCGAGCAGTAAGGCTGTATCAGAGGGTAGTGTTAAGCATTTGTTGTACACACTCAATCAGCAAATGAGGTCACACACTCAAAGACTGAACTCAGACTAATTTTGTTTGTAGACAAATAGTTATTTTATTTCTAGAACCAAGCCTAGCCTTGTTTACAAGTGAATGCAAGTTCAAATGCAGTTGTTTGAAATACAGGTAAGTCAAGGTATTGAAATTACTGTACAGATTACTTTTTCGCTACTTTTTGGATTACTTTTTAAGTTACTTTTTCTACTCAGTGTGATATGCCTAGAGATCTCACTGAGACATCTCCTAGAGAAAAGGTAAGTAAAATCAGTTTTGCACACTTGTAATTTTTCAGGTTTCCATAAAAATCAACTCCACACAACAGGTTTCAGAGAAAAAAACAGTTAATAGGTTCCTATGGAGAGAAATAAAGTTAACGGTTACCAGCTAAGTACACAGTCTTTGGGGTTGAGTTTCCGGGGTTAGAACAAGGGTTTCCCCAGGGTCAAGGATGCACTCTTGTTACACCTTCAGCGGCACTAGGGTGGCCGGTTGCAGAGTGATTGGCCAATGTTATCCAACGGGGATAGGCGGACTCCTATTGGTGGTTGCTTACTAGCAGGCTACTGGGTTGTGGGAGTAAAGCTCCTGGCGTTAGGCTCAGGGTAAAGGGGGATCCTGTTTAGCACAAAAAGTGCACCAACAGGGGAGGCTGGGTGCAGGATGCTGGTTTGGCGTCCGGTGCCCTGTTGATTGCAATGGGGATTCTCCGGTTTCAACAAAGACTGCAGGCTCGGGGACAATGATCTTCTGGAGATGACCACCAGTTGGAGAGATAAGTTGGGATGCCTGGGGATGCTGGGTCACTATTGGTTGGTCCACCCAAGGCTGTGTGGCTTCAGGTGCAGGGGTGTCTTTGGGAATCTGGTTTCTCTTGCCAGCTGTGGTCGAGGAAGGGGAGATTCTCCAGAAAGAGGCTGTAGGCATCCCTGGGAGATTCGAGGCAGGTTAGAAATCACATGATCTCGGGGCAGAATCGCCAGGGAGACCACCTCGTGGTGTTGGGCCACTCAAACTCAGGTTGGGGGTGTCAGGTGCAGAGTGGTGCAGACTCACAGATTTGGTCAGAGCTGGAGTCTGTGGGTGAACAAATCTGGTGTTCACGGGAGACAAAGTCTTTTCTTTGGAAGGCAAGGCCTCTGATTCTTGATGTTGCTGGCTGCAGGACACACTGGAGTTTCGCTTCTGCAGGTTCGAGGTAGGGACAGGCCGGTAGGGCTGGTGCCAAGTCCGTGGGCGTCGTCCTCTAAACTTCGGCACGGCTGTTCGGTCCTTCTTTTCTACTTAGTTGTTGCGTGTCTGAAAAGGCATGGTTCAGGGGTGTCCCTAAATACTAAATAAGGGGTGTTACAGGTAAGTAAAATGGGTCCTTCTGTGGGGTAGGCTCACCGCCTAGAATGCCACCCTCCAGTGGGAGTGGGGTGTATGCCTCACTCTGGTTGGCTGGCTCTCCACATCTGCAAGATGGCGGGGACTGAGTTGTGCTTCACCTTGTCTCCACCACCTGAGGGGTGGGTTTGGCAAAGGTGGAAACACCTCCCTTCCTCACTTGGCCTTCAGACCAGTTCTCCCACCCAAAGTGGGGGTCAGACCGGTGGGGACCAATTGCTGGAGGCAGTAAAAGGCCTGGGGAAGCTCACAAAGGCAGCAAGCCTTTGAGGCTTCCCCTTCGTGGATCCTGCCCATCCTGGGGAAGGAGGCTTGGCACCTCATCCCAGGATGTGCATTGTTTCAGACCCCCCCCAAGAGCAGCAGGCTCTCGACCCAGGGGGTCCAGAAACATGTCTGGTGGTGACAACTGGGGAGCAGCCACTCAGCCTTGACACTAGTGTTAGGTCAGTTTTCAGGGGGCATCTCTCAAGATACCCTCTGTGTGCATTTTTCATTAAATCCCACATTGGCATCAGTGTGGGTTTAATGTGCTGAGAAGTTTGATACCAAACTTTTCACTCATCAGTAAAGCCATTATGGGACTGTGGAGTTCTTAATAACAAACTCCCAGCACCATATACTCTTAATGGCATTACTGCACTTACAATGTCTAAGAATTGGCTTAAATACTGAAGGGGTACAGGGCTCACGCCCCTGTACCCTCACCACTGGTATAGTGCACCCAGCTAGAGGGGTGACTGATCTATGCCAGGGCAGTGGGTTGTAGGCATGGCACACAGGGATGTGTGAAAACTCATAGAAGAACTGGTGGTCAAAAAAAGGGAGAGGAAAACTTATGCGAACAGACTAGAGCCAATGCCTGACTACACAGAGAGTCTACTGATTCTAAAACCTACAGACAAGTGTAAGAGTGTAGATAAAAAGAAACAGAAAAAGTTTGATAGGATTTCCATCAACTGCCAAGAGAGGCCAGTGTCATCACGTGGTCATCCTTGAGTCTTGCTACTACTCCTCTAAGCCTAGAGGCAAATTGAGTAGCAAAGATCAAAACTGGACAGTAAAGATAGAGCCAGAAAGAGAAATCGACCACGGTCGGCCATTCATGTCTCGTGTGATGAAAATAATAACGCAGTGCAAGTGTGTGAAGGTTAAAAAGGGAGTTGGGAGGGAGAAACAAGAGCTTTAATATACATCTCTCTGCCAATCCAATTAAAAATGTGTAGCGGCAACTTTTAACAAATCGGTTGCGTCTCAAGTTGGTCAAACAGGGATGTGTGCCATGTCAACTCTTCACTTTGTTCTGCACCAAAACACGCAGCCTGCAAATTGTGTGTAAAGGTACAAGGCCTCTAAGGGTGGCACAATAAGTACTGCAGCTCTTAGAGGACTTCTCTGGTCACAGTGCCCTGGGTACCTGTGGTACCATTTACCAGGGGCTGACCTGTGGCCAGAGAGTGCCAATTGGTAACCCTGGGCGTGACACTACGCTTCGCCCACGTAGTGTACGTAGCGCTGCCTGCTTCGCAGTTTTCGAAGTAGGCGAAGCAGGCAGCGTTACGCACACGCCAGGGCGAGGCGTAGCTGCCTGCCGCCCACCACCCACCTGCCCTCCTTTTAAAACATACCCTGAATGTAAAATAAATAAAATTAAAGACACTTACCTGAAGCGTGGAGTCTCCGGGGCTCCCTCTTCCTGGTTTCCAACTTCTTCTGACAAATGCGCATGCGCGGACGCCCGTGCATGCGCATTTCTCGCAAGAAATGCGCATGCGCGGGCGTCAGCGAATTTCTCGCAATTAGTTGGAAACCAGGAAGAGGGAGCCCCGGAGACGCCGCGCTTCAGGTAAGTGTCTTTACTTTTATTTATAAAAAATTCAGGGTATGTTTTAAAAGGAGGGCGGGCGGGTGGCGCGTAGTGGGGCTACGCGGAGCGCGTAGTGTGCGTAGATTTGGGCACACTACGCGCTGCTTCACATAGCCCCACTACGCCCACCCTTACCAATTGCGTTTTGTTTTCAATGCAGTTTTAGGGAAACATCATAGGCCCTGGGTACATCAGCAGGTCAGAAAAAAGTGGGGGCAACCATGCAAAAAGAAGGCACTTTCTTACAATACTCTGTCGCTGTTGCATCATTACACTGTTTTATGGGGGAATCCAATACTTCCTGAAATATTTGAGGATTAGGTCAGTAGATTCTGGCAGCGTGTGGATATTAAGAGATTAGGTCAACTTTACGACAGCCAGGGGTTTCATTCATTTACTACATTAAAAGATGAATTCGGGCTCCAACACAGTTATTTCTTTAAATATCTGCAAATAAGGGATTATTTTCTACACAGACAAAAGTTGTCAGATGCACCATACTCATCTAAAAAACTGTTGGTTATATATGGGAATTCTGGTAAAGTTGCTATCAGCGTATTTTATCAGAAAACTGATTACCTCAGCTCAGGATGTCTTCAGGTATCTGCAAAATTAAGATGGCTTCTAAAAACTAACATAACAGCAGAGCAAATACAGGAGGCTTTAGATACTCTAGATAGAGCAGTAGCCTCAGTCAGCCTGAAATTGCAACATCATAGGACAAGTTTTATGTCGTATTACACACCCAAGCTCATTTCCAAGAGGGCAACATCTCTATCTTCTGCTAAGCTGTACTGCCCCAAATGCAAGCTCTTTGTGGAAGATTTGAAACATATGTTTTTAGACTGTCTAATGCTAATGTCATTTTGGAATGATGTATTTTCAACGCTTGCAGGGCAACTTGGTTGAGAGGTTCAGCCTACAGATAAGGACATTTTTCTCGGGTTCAAACACGAGGCCACTAGCTATGAGATGTTATTAGCCTCCATTCTCATCGTATGTGCCTGCCTATGTATATGTATTGCTAGAGCCTGGATAAATCCTACCAGCCCAAATGCTAACAAATTCTGGGCATTGCTCAGACAGGTGTTTGAGTCTCAACCAGCCTTAGCTAAGGTTAGAGGTCCTCACTTTTGTTTAAGACTCAAAAGGATCTTGTCCAGTCTTCAATGGGTTTAGTCCTGCAGCACTGTTTCATTTTGTGTATTGTGATGTCTTGCGATCTTGGTTTCTACTGCCTTTCCCTAAATTTCGTATTTAATTTGTGTAACACCTATCTATATTATTCTTAGCATGTGTTAAAGTGCTTCTTTTTGTCGTCCTGTATTATATCATACTAATGGCTAAATAAAAAATTTATTAAAAAGGCTTTTTGGTATTTGACGAGAGGTAGTCTTAGTAAATGAAAATGTCATGGTCTACAAGGACTTTTCAACAGTAGATGTGTTTGGTAACAAAAACTTCACTACAGGGAAGGTCCATCACCTAGTGGTCGATGAGGGTGTAGTGAACAGCTTGCTCACTTGTGGAAGTATCCGACAAAGAAACAGAGGGTTCTGTGTTAGCAAGGTAGTCAATTAGATGACACAGGACTTGTTGGCACCCTGTCTTTAACTGAAAGGGGAGAGAGAGCTTGAAAACACATGGGTGTGATTTTCACTGTTTAGACATAGGCCATTCATATACCTAAATTCTTTTTCATCTCCAAATACGTGGGGCATCAACATGGTTTCTTTTTTGCTCCTCTAGATGTAGAAGTGGTAGCATGTCTGGAAGATAAAGATGAAGCCGCCTATCAGGGAACGAAAAAAACCTACCTGCCAAAAAGGACTAGCAGATTTCCAATCCTGGGTTACATGCTCAGGACACAAGTAGTAAATGTCTTCCAAATGCAGATGAAAAATTGGCATTTGCATCTTAGTACAAGGCTTGGCCATGCGAAGAATAAAGGTTTAAAGTGAACGTAGGTAAGTTATGCTTGCCCTATAAAGTTGTAACTGGTTGAGTGAAAGACTGAAGTGAAAAAGTGAGAAAAAAAACTATTCTATCTGCAACAGATGCAGGATGCACCATTTACAGAAATTTCAATCTTGTGATTCTCGGAAAACAGGAAATGTTGAGAAGTGAGATGGATATCCATCATACAGCATGCAGTGGAGAGCAGGAGGTATGCAGTCTTTTAGGAGAGTGGCGTTCCAAAAACACTTGACTTCTCAGGCAGACTAGCAACAGACTCAAAACACTACTGCATTCAGTGCAATACTTTATCAGGGATTGCCATCATGAAAAGAATACTCAAAGCAGAGGATTTAATGCTGGTAAGGTCTAATGGCCCAGGTATTAAGGTCTTTAAATACAGTAATTTTCCCTTCCATTAAAAGTAAGTAACCACACTGTTACCCATCTGGTTTTGCATCATCTAGAATTGCAACAGAAGGCAGTAATCAATTTTTATGTGTGACCACAAATTATATGAGCACACTAAAATGTGGACATGTGCCTGCTTTTCCATGTGAATGCTCGGTAACCGTCTTGCAAATTTCAACAGTTGTTGCCATCCTTCTGGCACTCTTCCCATGAGTGGACGTTTTACCTTGGAGTAGAAAATGATGCAAGCTGACAAGCCAACGTGCTATGCTCTGTTTGGACTGTGGGTTGCCTCTTCCTGGAAAGCCAAAAGAAAAACAGCTGGTCTGATGTACGCAAGTCTTGTCCATGTAAAATCGAATGCATCTGCAGAAATCTAGCAAATGTAAAGATTTTTCTGTTGCTGTCGGATTAGGGAAAAATGGAATTAAGAATAACAGGTTGAAACAAAAAGCCAGTAGAGACTGCTATCCTAAACGTCAGATTGGTTCATAAAATGAATGTCTTTGATAAATAGAAGAAAATGCTCTTTTACGGGGCGGTAGGTGGCGCAAGAGCAGAATGGCCGCACATGAGTGAGGCTCCCGCAGGCTGGTTTCAAAATCCGTCATTTATCCTGCTCCACTCGGGGTACAAGGTTTGAAAAGGCGTGAGGAAAGGTCCTCATACACCTAGGGATTTAGCGGTGTGCAGAGGCCCGTCTTGCTTGCATACAGAGAGAGGCCCCACAGTGTAACACACGCTGAGCCTGCCACACGCCCACAAAGTGGAGGTGGTTCTTGAGACACGCCTGCACCCCCATAACGGAGCGCTGCGGAGCGGTTAGGATGAAAAGATCTCCGTCAGAAACCAGAAGGCGGGAAGCGCATAGCAGTAGCGCATACAGAGACATTGCCTCAGACAGCGGATAATTTGAAACACGCAACAGGGTGTTACAACTGTCCCCATTTCAACTGACATCTGCAGCTGATTCCCCCAGATTGAATGCGAGGAAGCAGAGGGGGCCCCTTTGAGCAGCGGATCAACCGCACTAGGACAGGACACAAAAGGACTGGGCTTCACTCCTTATGCACTATGCTGGGTGCAGCGCACAAGAGGTTCCCATACCTGCGACAGGTACTGGTCTGTAGAAGAGTGCGCCGGGACACGATTGTAACCTAAAAGCTAGATACGCAGGGAGACGGGTGTCGGGAATTATTCCCATTGCACAATGGGGAAAACAGGCAAATCATCATGAGCAAACGTTGCGGGCGTTACTTGTAAATAGTGACCGCACTGGAAGGCGCCCCCAGGCTGTGGAGCCGCCTTTATCTCTGGAGGATTCAGTGCGGGGTGTCTCCACAACCAGGGGCAACGGCACGAATAATAGTCCCACCAAACGACGGAAGAACAGTCATATACTGTTCAGATCGAGACAGGCTGCATAGTGTGCCACAGAGCCCGTTGCAAGCTAAAGAGCAGCACTGGTGCACGACTCAAGCCCGGTCAGACGCAGTCGCTAGCCAGCAAAGCCAGAACCAAGATGGGGGAAGACAGACACTCGTCAACCAAAATTGATGTTTGACACCAAAGAACCCACAAGGCAACAACAAGCGGAAGTGGACCCAGGAGCAGAATCCTCACCGCAAGAACAGCCCATGACAGACGAAGACTTGAAGACAATCCTGCTGGAAGTGTGACAAGGTTTTTCGGTCATCACAGATAAAATGGACACGATAAACGCGTATGGATGCGATAGCCCGGAAACTCGAGGGTCATGAGGCACGCTTAAAGGAAGCAGAGCAACATATCTCCACTGTCGAGGGCACTGCTGATCATGTGCAAAAAACGACTGCACAGATTGATAAGTTGCTTAAAGTTATAGCAGCTAAAAATGAGGACATCGAGGCGCGTAGTCGGAGAAACATACGCGTTTTGGGAATACCGGAGAGTACAAATATGGGCAAGCTGGAAGAGTATATCGAGAAGATCTTGATAGCTGTGGTGGACATGGAATTACTCTCCCCTCATTTTATAGTAGAAAGAGTTCACCAATCCCTTGGGCCGAGAACACCTCCTGGAAGCACCCCCAGGCCTATCATCGCTCGCCTGTTAAACTACAGGGACAGGGATGTTGCACTGCGAGTGGCCAGGGAGATAAAACAATTGAATTATGAGGGAATACCTTTCACCATGTACCGGGATTTTACACTACATGTACAGGAGGAACGACGTCGATTCCTGGCAGTGAAACAAAAACTAAGGCAGGCTGGGATCGACTACGCCCTCCTATACCCGGCTCGTCTCCGAGTTACCCATCAAGGAACACAAACGTTCTTCACCAAACCGCAACAGGTGGAAGACTTTCTAAAGCAACTTCGTAGGCAGAGAAGACCGACGCCAACGCCAGAGGGCTCACCACGACCTCATTCACCAGAAATGGACTAAACACCGCTGTAGATGGTGATTGATAGAGACAGTGTACTGCATTAAGGCGCGTGGGCATAGTCGCGCTTGTCACGCAGTACATGAGAACGGGACAAGAATTGCTGCGCACGAGGAATGAGGTCTTACCAATGCAGGATGCCGATCGAGGAGTATAAAGCTACGATGCAGCCGGCCACCCTCAATCTACCCAGGGACTAGCGGAGAGGGTTGCTACACCTGACCTGACTAGAGGTATTTGTGAGCCAACCAGATGCATTACCCTACCGAGGAATACCCCACTATTGTTTTAAATTTTCTTAGGCTTTTCCATATTCTCTTCTCGAGTTCGAAATGGGAGGAAGTTGATCTCACAGTTAGAATGGAGAAGCTAATGGGTGTTGGGGGGCGGGTGAGGGTCATCTATCTCTGGCATGATTGGGATACTTCAGTGGGCGGGGGAGGCGAGGGGATGGGAGTTTCAAAAGTACAGTGACCCGCATGCACAGGATGTTTTAAGCATGAGTGAAGTTCTGAGTATGCACATTCCGGAGTGTACAAGCTCGCAGAACACAGTTCAGTTGGGGGCGAAAGGATATAATGACACAGGAGGATAGAACTACACTAAGAGTGCTGTCTTGGAATGTCAGGGGCCTTGGGGATTCGAGGAAACGGAGACAAGTATTAGCTTATCTAGATAGGCAACAGATACACGTGGCATTATTACAAGAAACCCATCTAGATCCGAAGGCTCAAAATCACTTTGCGAGTAAATGGGCGGGGTGTCGCTTATTCTCTTCCTATTCCTCGTATGCCCGTGGGACAGCAATACTCTTCAAAAAACAAATTTGATTCGAGCAGGCAGGGGTGATCGAGGATACACAATGCAGATAAATTATTGTATGGGGGAGACTGGGCAGAGACTCAGTTACGATTGCAAATTGTTATGGTCCTAACACGGATAGCCAGGAATTCTTCACTGACTTGTGGAGCAAAATACTGACAGTTGGTTCCACCCACATAAAAGGGGGGGGGGGATTTCAATGTCGCTTGGCAACCTCACCAGGACAGATCAAACGCAGCCACACACCACTATACCAACGCACAGGAAGCATTGCAGGGCATAATCGAGGAAGGTGGACTGATCGATAGCTGGGGACACATGCGTCCGCAAGCACGGGAAGGTACGCATTTCATGTCGCATAGAGGGACTTGAGCAAGGATAGACTATTGTCTGCTATCGAAGGGGTTGGGGTCCAATATACGCAATGTGTTGCATTTGGCCAGAACATTCTCGGACCATTGTCCGGTAAAGGTATCGCTCACCCCACCAGGATATAACTGCCCTAGGCAGAGTTGGAGGCTTCAGCCCACGGCTTTGTTGGATGCGGTTTTCCAAGCGGAATTAGAGGAGGAGATCAAAGATTTCTTTGCTAGGAATAAAGAATCAGTTGATAGTGTAGAGGTGATCTGGGAGGCTTTTAAAGTGACGATAAGAGGATTCTGCCTCTCAAAGAGCTTTGGGGTGCTGCAGGACATACGGCGCACGTTACAACATCTAGAGCGGGAATTAAGGGGGTTGGAGAGTCAAATGGGAAGCAGAATGATGGGACAAGTGCAAAGCACCTTCCGAGAAAAATTAATAGAATATGAAGAAACTGCACAGAGTTGAAATTTAGGGGACGCTACTGGGTAGCTCGTAGATATGGGGAAGGGGAGAGACCAGGTAAGGCATTGGCAGAAGTGACAAGAAGCCCTCAGTTTAACACTCACATATTGGAGGTACAAGGCCCTGGTGAAATACAACAACGGGATTCATTAGCCATATTGGACACGTTTAGCGCACACTATAGCCGGTTATACACTACTCAGACATGGATCGCTTGATCTAGATGACTTCATGGGGGAGGTGGTGCTTGGCTGGCTCAGCGATGCGCAGCGAGAATTCCTTTGTCATCCATTTGAGTTAGACTAAATTAGGGAAGCAATAATGCAGCTGAAAAATAGGAAAGCGCCTGGATCAGACGGTCTACCGGCTGAATATTATAAAAGCTACATTGACATCATGGCGCCAGTGCTAAAAGAGGTGTACGAGGAATCCCTACAGGTAGGAATACTGCCCCCCTCGATGAGAAGTCATAGTTACATCCCTGCTGAAGCCGGGGAAACCCCCTGAATCTTGTGACTCATATCGGCCATTGTCACTGATGAACTGTGACACAAAGAGATTAGCAAAAATGCTGGCTAACCGTCTGTCCCTTCTAATGGACAAACTTATACTTCCAGATCAATCCGGGTTCGTACCAGGCAGGGCGACGTCACACAACCTCAGGACACTGTTCTCATTGATCCAGACAGTAGCACCCGAATTCCCACTTGCCGCGGTGTTCCTAGATGCCACCAAGGCGTTTGATTCAGTGGAATGGGACTACTTATTCGGGGTTCTACAGACGATGGAGTTCCCACGTTTATACCTCTTGTGGCTCAAATTACTGCCTCAGTCTACTGCTAGAATATTGAATAATGGTCACTTGTCTCGGCAGCTCACAATCTCCAGAGGCACCCGTCAGGGGTGTCCGCTCTCCCCACTCTTATTTTTGCCATTGCGGTAGAACCGTTGGCTTCCAGACTACGACAGGTTCACCGAGATAAAGCGTTCCGCTGCTGCCTCCGACAAATATTAATATCACTCTATGCAGATGACAACGTTATAAGTTAGAGATCCGCAAAACAACATAAATCCCCTATTACAAGAATTCATAAGATTTGGTAGACTTTCTGGTGTTAGTATTAACTGGGGGAAATCTCAGGTTTTTCCTCTTACACCAGCGGTGGCTCCATTCCAACTCTACTTTCCACTAGAATGGCGCCACACAGACTTACGGTATCTTGGTGTACAGATAACCAGAGACAGTGACAAAACAATAAGAGCGAATTACGGCACAGCCATTGCGCGACTAACTACTAACATCACACGTTGGATATCATTACCCCTCTCGTTGGCGGGCCGGGCATCTCTCATAAAAATGATAATACTCCCGCAATTTCTTTATTCCTCAACGTTCCCTACCATCCTGGGCGACAATATTTCAACACATTACGTTCCGAACTTATTAGATTGCTCTGGGGAGGGAAGCAACCACGACTTAAATGGTCAATACTAACCAGACCATATGACCAGGGGGGTTTGGATGTCCCTGATTTTGAGGTATATTTTTTAAGTGCTCAGGTGCATTATGCCTACTACTGGGTGCACCCCCCTCGCTATATGCCCCAAGTGGCGGTAGAAGACTGGCTCGCGCACCCAGTACCGGTAAATGGACTGATACATGAACCTGCGCGCACACGTGCGACACCACCCACTACTATCACTGGCATGGTCGATGCATGGTACCAGATAACAGCGCTCCTAGGCGTACCCCTTCTTTACTCCCCTAGACTGCCACTATCTCATCATCCTGGTCTATCCCTATTGCAGGAAAAGGGATTCCTCGACCTATGTAAGCGTGCTCATACTAACACATGGGGAGATCTATTTCACGAAGGAACATTCCGCACACTGGAGACCTTTATGCAAGAAGTAAGGCACACACCTCTGGATGTATTTCTGTATGTGCGACTACGGCAGGGAATGCGGGCGATTCTCCCCGACTTCCCACAGGAGCCGGAATGCCTCAAGCCATTGCACCAAATGTTGGGATCCACTGATGGAAAGCACCTGGTGTCTGCCTTATACAGCACTATACGCATGCAGAGAATGGGAATTTTTAGCCCAGCCAGACTACATTGGGGAGAGGAGTTGGGGCGGGGCATCACTGATGACCAGTGGCAATGTTGTTGCCTCCAGACAACACATATTTCGGCTAGTAGTAGGTTACGAGTGATACACTACAAGGATCTACATCGCCTATATTATACACCGATAAAGAAGCTAAGATTTAAATTAACTGATAATGACAGATGTGAAAGATGTAGACAGCCAGGGGCGGGTTTCCTGCACTTAGCTTGGGAATGCATTAGAATGCAAGAATACTGAGAGCAGGTGTTCGTGGCGTTGGAGAAAATGGTGAATAGTGAAATGGAGAGGGATCCACTCCTTGCGCTTCTTGGATACACAGCACAGATACCTAAAAAGTACAGGAAATTTGTAGCTATATCGCCATTACTGGCAAAACGGAAGGTGGCCTGCAGGTGGGGGAGAGGCCGAGCCCCGAAATTCAAGGAATGGTTAGCAGATCTAACGTACTGCCAAGAACAGACTACCACATATACTGAACTCATGCTTCCAAACCCAACGACATATGGGGACCATTACAAGGATATCTCCTCTCACAAGGCCCCGAAGACACACCTGCCATGCCGCACTTGACAAATGATTAATAGAAGTGAAGTATAAGCAATTGGGCTTTTTTCTTTTTTATGTCACAAACATGCCATGCTTGATATGGCTGTTGGCAGAAAAGGGGGTTCAGTATCCATAAGGAAAGGGAGGTGACATGTTGCTGCTTGTGTATACGCTGTACTCCAGGATAGTTCAAACGTGAGATTGAGTTATCGTTTCTGATCACCCTGTGTCATTGCTCTTCACATAATTGTGTTGATTCACATAAGATGTTGGAAACTGAATGAGCATCGAAAAAAGACTAAGAATGTCAGTTATCGCTTTGCTGTACTTAAGAATATGTATTGTTCTGTAATGGTCTAAAATCATAAATAAAGTTAAAAAAAAAAGAAAAAAAGAAAATGCTCTTTTACAGTAAAGGCCTTCAGCTCCCTTACTGTCTTTGCTGAAGTAAGGGCAAGAAATAGCACTGATGTACACAAGATACATTTTAGGTGTGCCTCATGCATAGGCTTGAAAGGTGGCATCATGAGCTGATTCAGAAGAGTGTTCTATATTCCCATGGCACTGGAGGGCGTTGCACTGGCTTGCAAGCTATAAAAAGGCTGTTCATGACATGATGCTGTGTCCTCTGCTCTC
Source organism: Triturus cristatus (assembly GCF_964204655.1). Lineage (NCBI taxonomy): Eukaryota > Metazoa > Chordata > Amphibia > Caudata > Salamandridae > Triturus > Triturus cristatus. Next base: position 1,017,912,365 of record NC_140590.1, read on the forward strand.
CAGAACGATAAAATTGCTGCAAGTAAGGAACCACTTTTTGAGGATGCATGGAGATTATGAGTTAAAGTTGGTCTTTGCGCCATCTACAGAAAGGCGGGCATTAGGTGTTGAGAGTTTGTCACTGCTAGTGCGCATAGCAGCATCAAAATAATGCTGCCGCCTAGAGGACTGTTCAAATTGCTAAATTCTAGGTGGTCAGGTACAGGCGGTCAGGCTCAGAGACTTAAGGTCATGATCGAGGATCTCTACTATGTGTCTGGAGAGGAGTCTCAGATGCAATTGTATGTGGAAAGCCTAAGCAGTTCACTGTACCAGTACTGGTGGAGCCACAATGGGCTTTCCTCAGTACCCTTTGATCTGGGGAAATTACGGAAAGGCGTATGTGGATAGGATTGATCAGGTCATCGAAAAGGTGACGATGCCTTTGGACCCTTTTTTATAGAACCTGCTGACATAGTACTGGGATTTTTTTGTTATGCAGAGTGGTGATCAGGTCTATTGTCAGCAGACCCAGTCTCTGGAAGATGTAATTCACTTTGTTTTGGTCAAGCTTCCATTCATGCACTGCTTAATTTGAGCAGGTGGTTTACAGTGCTCGGCACCGGCACTTTATTGTCAACACCAGCTCTTACGTCAGCCTTCCAAATGGTGGCACCGTTTGTCTTGCTTTTTGAGGAGCACAACAGCTGTTGCTTAATAATTAAATATACATTAAAATTTCTAATACCAGCCACACAAAGCTAGAAGAATTGCTTGGGTGGTATGCATTAGTCATCTTAATGTGTATTTGAAGTCTGAATTGTCTCGCTTGTATGAGTATGATGGCTAGGAATGAAAGTACGAACGTCATTGGCAGCGCTAGTGGAAGCAATGGGTGGTGCAAGCTGGAGTGGCCTCCTGACAAGGGCCCTGGCACTTTTTTGTTTTTGCAAATTAAGCACTGAATTCATTTCAGAGTACGCAGCTGAGCACATTTGCCTGGCTGTTGAGACAGCCTGAGAAATTTCACTGTGATGACCCCCTTGATGGGGAGCACTACATCTCAGAGCATCAGTGCCTCTTCTGATAAAGAAGTTGTTCCTTGTTTTGCTATCTATTACATCAAGATCCTATTGTCTGTTCCAATCATCCCGGATTGACCTGCAAGTCTCAGGAGTAACTATTGCAGGTCTAGCAGTATTCCTTGCAGCTGTAGTATGTTGACAGGGAGCGTCTTATCACCAAAGAGAGGCCTCTGGTCATCAGCACCTGCATTCCATTTACACGTCCATTGCCATTACAATCCTGTCTGTCAAAGGATGGAATGAGATGCCCACTTTCGAGACTGGAAGGGGACCTCTACCATAGCAACTCTTGTTTTGAGCCTTTATGTCACCTCGATTGTTCCACTCCATGAGCTATTTTTTTTGTTGCCATTGATGGTCCAGTTCCTGCTGCCATAGTCTCATTCGGAGTCCATAAAAGAGTAGTAGACTTATGCAGGATGTTATGTGCCCCAGCAAGGATTTGTACAGTCGTAACAGAACATCTTCATATAGAGTAATTTTTGACACCACTAGGCATTTCACCATCCTTATTGTTAAAGGAAAGGCCTTCCTTAGCGGTGTGTCCAGAATTGCTCCTAAAAATCATGTCATCACTTTCTATGGAACATTTCTCACTGTTCAGAATCAGATTCAGATTGAGGGACAGGCGGATGTAAAGGCGTTTGCCTCTTCCCTTCATGGAGCTTTGACAAGCCAGTCTAATAACCATTTTGTGCCATGAAATCATCCATAAGCTCCAAGCCCTTTGTGAAAATCTGTGGTGCAGACTGGAGTCCGAAGGGGACCTATCTGAATTGGTAGTGCTACCCCACCACTGAAAGGCAGTCAAATTTCCTGTAGGTGTGATGTATAGGAATGTGAACATATGCATCCTGGAGATAAAGGGAGGCAAGATATTTTCCCTTCCTCAAACATCACAATGGCCATTTCTTAGAGGGTCATAATCCAAAAGGAATATTTTTTTCAAGAACCTGTTTAACTCTTGAGGTCCGGAACTGGTCTTCATAGCCAGTTTTATTGTTTACTTAAAAGACCCTGTAGGAGAACCCTTGGACTCTATGGGATTTTGGGCCTCTATTGCTGCTTTCAAGAATATCTTGTAACAGCTCCCACAAGCGTAAATTAGGTTTCTTCTTGGATGGATGATTTGCTGGCTTCTGTACAAATGTGAGTGTGTCCTGAATGTACTATTTGCAACGCCCAGAGGTCCAATGTAATTGACTCCCAGGCTGGGGTTTAATAGAAAATCCCCCCAACCACCACCATCGACCAGCTGCGTTTGAGATGGCAGAGGAGGTGCAGTGGACGGAGCTCAGTAGAGCCACGGTCTCTTCTGGTTGTCCTGGATGTGTGACTGGGAAGCACCTAAATTCCCGAGAGATTCAACCATAGCCTTGTCTTTGGATTTTGTTGGTTGTTTAGCCCTTGTCATATCCAGCTTGTCTGGAGGGATACTAGCATAAACCCTGTTTTGGGTAAAGTCGCATCTGAACACCTGTGATCGTCTGGAGTCCAACGGCAAAAGCACACTTTTCTAGCAATAAAACACAATTTGCGCACTCTAACCTAAATTACTCACTCCTATTCCTGGCCCACCTCAGAGTCATGGGGGGGTTAGGAGATTACATTTCTTTACTGATCCTAAAGAGGCCTGGGAGTGGGTGGAGCAATGTGTCGGTTCCCCCTTGTTCCAAGTATTGCACGCCAACACGGGCCCTTCAATAGGTAGACAATGGGGAAGCAAGGAGTGGCAGGGGGCTTCGCGGCCGCCCAGATACGCTGACCTTCAACAGTTAATAAGGGAGTGGAGAAGCGCACAACAGGCGGTAGCAGCATTCAGAGATTCGGCTCCACCAACTGGTGCAGAAGACGACACTAAATCCACCAGGGACGTGGGCTCCGAATCGTCTGCCCTACTCCCGCTGGGTCTTGGCACACCGCCCATTGTAACTTCGCAAACAGTCGACCACATAATTTAACTGTCTTTACACTTGCAACACCCATAAAGAACTTGCATATTGGACTTTCTTGCTACACCTGACAATGCAACTTTTTCTCAGGAGCCGACGCACTAGGCTTCTCATGGTGAGAGATGCTATTGTCTCCGCCAGGTGCTGGATGCTGGAACACACAGGTTTGGGCAGGATAATAATAAATGAGATTCTAAAGTGCCTGGTTATACTAACAAGTATGTCCCCGCGCTGCAGCTAGCCTCCCATGTTGCTTTGGTAACATGAGATAAACCTACAGGCTCAGGGAAACTATATGTAGAAAAGCCAGGTTTTCAGCTTTTTTCGGAAAGTCTTTTCCAAGGGTTCTGACCTAAGTGTCTGAGGGAGGCTGTTCCAGTGTTTAGCAGCCAGCCAGCGGAAGGATCTTCCTCCCATTCTTGCTCTTTTGATTACTAGTAATTTCACCAGTCATGTCTCCAAGGGATCTCAAAGCCCGGGTAGGGGTGTAAGGGGCCAGTAGACTATGTAGGTAGCTAGGTCCCTTTCCCTGCAAAATGCGGTGGCTAATGCATAGCGTTTTAAAAAGAATTCTTTCCCTCACCGGGAGCCAGTGTAGGGTAGCGAGGGCATTTCTGGACGGAGCCCTCCTGGGTCGCAACAAAACAAGGCGATAGGCCGCATTTTGAATGCATTGCAGTCTTTGTATACATTTCCCATTTGCTCCAAGGTAGAGAGCGTTCCCATAGTCCAGGCGAGACGTCACATCTAGCGTCTTTCTTAGGCCCTTCATTATTCAGAAACATATCCCAGCAACAATTCTGGTGGTCAAAGGCGAGCTTAGAGTCCAGCCACATCCCTAAGTTCTTAACCTGGTAATTGGGGAGGGGGTGGGGCCCAGGGATTGTGGCCACCATGCCAAGGACCAAATGGAAGGAGCCTTGCCGACTATTAGAATCTCCATCTTGCTGCCGTTCAATTTGAGGCAATTACCTGCCATCCAGGACAGCTAGTTCCTGTAAGCAGGTGGAAAAGTTGATGGCTGCCTTTTCGTGGGATTGGGATAGTGACACCACTAGTTGCGTGTCATCCACATATGATACAATACTAATATCGTATTTCGTAATCAGGTCAGCTAGAGGGGCCATGTATAGATTTAAAAGGGTGGGACTGAGAATGGAACCCTGGGGGACCCCCGTGGGCCAGCCTAATGTTTTTAGAGTAGTGCAGACTTTGAGACACTTGAAAGCTTCGATCCTGAAGGAAGGATCGCATCCATTCCAAGGCCAATTCGTCTAGCCCTCCTCTTTTGAGGCGTTGAAGGAGAAGTGGGTGGGCGATGGTGTCGAAGGCGGTGTTGAGGTCCAACAGTACCTGTGCCACCGTCTGGCCGTCGTCTGCGTGTCTGCGGATTGTTTTGGTTGATAGGAGCAGTGCTGACTCCGTAGAATATGTTGCCCGAAAGCCCGATTGTGTGGGGTGTAGTAGGCTGTGCTTATCAATGTGCCTGATTAGCTGATTGTTGACCACCTTACGTGCAATTTTGGCGAAATATGGCAGGTGTGAGACTGGACGGTAGTTGTCCAACTGGCTCGCATTTACCCCCGGCTTTTTCTTAATGGGGATGACCACCGCTTCCTTCCATCGATTTGGAACCGTCCCGGATTCAAAGGAGAGTTTAAGGATGTGCCCAATATAGGGTACCAGGATCTCCATGCTGTCTCAGGGTTTTGGGTTTTGTCGGGTCACTTGGTGACCCGGACTTTATACCCAAGGCTGTGTTTTTAAGTTCGTCATCAGATGGGTGGTCAAATCTGGAGAGGCACTGTGTCCTCTACATACTGAGGCAACCAGCGACCAGCTCCCCCTCCGTTACGAGCCTCATACGGGAAAGTGGTGTAAATCTTGCTACCTTCTCGCAAAGAACTCTGCGATCAGGTTGCAAGATTCTACTGAGCAGTTGTTTGGCACCGTGGTTCTGGCAAGTGATGAAATGTCCTTAAAATAACGAACAGTTCTCGGGACGAGTTTTCAGCCTGCTCAATCCTAGTATTATAATAGGTTGCTCAAGTCCTCCTTATTAGTGAATGATAGGCTTTAAGCCTTGTTTGATATTCAGACTTCTTATGTTCGGAGGAGTCTTTCCTCCAAATCCGTTCCGAGCGTTTGCATGAGGACTTGGCTCTCCTAAGTTCATCATTGAACCACGGGCCGTTTTTGACTGTCTCCTAGGGACACTAACCGACCAAGGGGCAACTAGGTCTAGCGCCTCGGTAATCCTTTTGTCAAGCGTGCTACATGCAGTTTTGGTATCCTTGCCTCCTGGTGGCCCTCTCATCTGGAGAGCGTGATTGAAGTTGGCAGCGGAGAAATTTGCCCATTTCCTCTGCGACCTCCCAGCCCCCACCTTCTTTAGGGGTGGGGGGTTGGGAACCGCAGCGCTAAAAGGGAACAGGTAGTGGTCGGTCCACAGAACAGCGGTAGGTCTATTAATTGTTAATCTCTCCCAGTTGGCAAAGATTGGATCCAGTAAGTGGCCCTGTTGGTGGGTAGGGAGGGAAGATTGCAACACCAACTGTAGTGCTGCCAGTTCCTGACAGCTCCTGCGCTGCGAAATTGTTCATATCGAAGTGTAGATTCATGTCCCCTAACACCAGCACTTTGAAAAATCGGAGTGCCGGTTGTATGACTTGTTCCCTGAGGCTCGACGCAAATAGGGAGCTAGGTCCCGGAGGTCTATAAATTAGATAGCTGGTGCATCTCTGCTCCTTTTGGTATTTTATGATACTTGTTGTTGTATTATCTTTGATTGAAGTTCTAGCCTACACAGTCCAAAACACCCCCTACTGATACCTGGCCCATTTACTGGGTGGAAGCCGGGGTCACAGTCAACAACTACCATGTCAACCAGTACTAACTTTTAATGTTGAAAGGGATGCACTTCCCTTTCCATAGATATGCAGTTTATTCATACGTATGCCGTTGAAAGACAAATGGCCTTTATTCAGGAGTCCCACCTCATACAAGCAGAGGCTTTACGCCTGCAGGAGAGGTTGAGAGGCCAAGTCTATACCACCAACTACTCCACATATGCCAGAGGGTCTTGGTGTGGATCCAAGCAGGGTTCATGTTTATAGCAGATAACACAGTGGTAGAGCCTGATGGCCACTATGTTTACATTGAGGGCTGACTACAGGGCCATCAGCTGTTGCTTGGTGCAGTCTATGCGCCCTACCACGAAGAGGCTGCATTCTGGCACAGGCTATCAAGGGTGCTTACGTGCTGGAGTGGTCACCCATGGGTGATAGGGGGCAACTTTAATAGTGCACTTGACATACAACTGGACAGATCCTTTCCGCACCTTCCCTGCACTGCTGCCACCTCTAACTCCTAGACACTAACTACCTGGTTACATCAACGACGCTTGACTGATGTTAGACACAGACACATTTTACTCTCGTGTACACGTCCTGCATGTCCAAACAGACTGCCTCGTCACCACTTCAGATATAATATCCCAGATCACACAAACTGGACATCTGGGCAGGACCCACTCTGACTACAACCCACAACACTTGCGCTTATGTGGGGATGACAGCCCCTTCCCTATCCCCGTGTGGCCCATTCCAGCAACTCTATTGGAAGACTCACCATTCAGAACTTCCTTGTCAGTTGTATCTCCAAATATTTTGACACCAACACAAATACCACTTCTTCCGATCTCATTGAGTGGGATGCCTTTACGGTAGCCATTAGGGACACTGCCAGGGAAATGCCCTGAACATACGACGTCAGCTAGGCATAGAGGTCTAGAGGGTAGAACAGATGTTACTCCAATTCGAGGGGCCGGGACAGACTACCATAGATGAAAGGGTGGCATTGGAACGGGCATGGAGCGAACATGCGGAACTACTGGAACAACTACGTTGCCTTAACAATGCAGCTCATACTGCTAAGACACTCAAAAGCTGACACGGCAGCAGAGCTGCTCATCTAGCTGATAAGGCAGAAGCAGCCGCGACACCCCATACTCGAGATACGCTTGGGGTCAGATAACTGCAAATACTCACAGAGGGACATACACAAGGCAATCACACACTACCACATCTACTACAAGTTGACATCTGTAGTCATACTGAAAAACCTTGAATTCTTCTTTGCACCCCTAGTCCTCACCTGCACAACACGGAACAAAGGGAGGAACTTAATGGGGAAATTACACTACACGAGATTCAGGAAGCCATTCGTGCACTTGCCCCAGGCAGGACCCCTGGCCCAGATGGACTACTGCGTGAATTCTACATAACATACACTTCACTACTGGGCCTTAGATTGATAACCTAATACAATGAGTCCTGGCAATCACCCACCTCCCGCCCACACTACACGAGGCCATCTTTATATTGATAAGCCAGGTAGGGACCCAGAAGAGCTAGCCTCCATACGGGCTGCTGGCTTTCCTTAACACTGCTTACAAGATCCTAGAAAAAATACTGGCTGAAAGATCAACTCCTATGGCCCCCCCAACTGGTGCACCCTAACCAGAAGGGTTTGTAACGGCCAGGACTACCTCCCTAAATCTACACTAGTTTTTCTGTGTTCTTAAGTATGCTCCAATTGCATGGCCGCTTTCAGGTTGCATGGTAAGTGACCTAGAAAACACATTGGAATGGAATTATCCATTCAAGGTGTTGCCCCCGCTAAGGCCTGGGTACACATTTTCTCCAATTAGTCAAGCTGTTATACACCAAACAAATGGATAGAGTCAACACTGGGCGGTTCATATACGACTCAATATCAATCCACAAGGGCACCCAGCAGCGTCGCCCCCATTGCTGCTCTCATTAACAATGGAACCACTGCCCATATCCTTAGGGAGCAAGGCTGATGGTCCCTGTGTGACGGACAACACAGTGTGTTACTGTATGAAGACCACATGCTCTTATATCGGAGACCTCACAGCTGTCCGAGACACCATAGGACACACTTTGGACAGGTTTGTGGTAGTCTCTGGTCTAGGGTATATCTACCAAGGTTATTCATCTCCTGTACCCCCTTGTTTATTGAGGCAAAACTTTGTGGTTGCGTAGTCCATTTGGACTTGAACCCTCAACCCCTAAACCTGGAAGGTTTTTAAGGCTAGGAATAGTGTGTCTAGTTTGAGGACATTTATGTGTTGGTCTGTAACTCTTTCCTTAGCACCCCGATGTCCAGTTTCCCCATGTGCACTCCCCAGCCTGTGTGAGATGCGTCTTTGGAGATGATCACTGTTGAAGTTCGTTGTATAAAACGTCTGCCACTTATGTTGTCCAACCTCCACCATGTCCTCTCTACTTTTACCTTTTGTGTTACAATCACAAGATCATCCCACCTCCCTGGTGCTTGAGACCATTGTTTAAATATCCATTCCTAAATTGGTCTCGTATACATTCCGGGATAGAGGATCAGTGGGATGCCGGAGGCCACCATGCCCATCATTTTCCCCACAGTCCACACTGTCAGAGACTGACCAATGCAATAACAGTGAGCCTATTCAGTTAACCCTTAAATCCTCTGAAAGGCAATTGCCTCCCCTGTGTTGATTCTTGGTCTGGAAAGATCTTTTTCCTCTCCGGCTCCAGTGATTGGTCTAAAATTATTTACTGTGTAAACTGTGTAGTTTGTCCATGAATGTACTGATGCTTCTTGTGCATTAGGAGAACAAGCTTCCTTTTACTATACAGTAGTTTAAGTAGGGGTATATGTGTATCCTCTTCCTTCTCAAGTATGCTTTCACTGCAGTGAGGGATTTTGTGAACATTGGGTGCTGATATTATGCCAAAGGATAGGAATCTGAATAGGTATAGTATGTGCAGGCATCTCTTGTGTATGTGGTCCATGGGAATGTGTAGGTAAGCGTCCTTTAGGTCCATAGCTGCCATAAAGTCTTTTCCCACAGCTGCAGCATTACTTCTTGTAGTGCGGTCATTGAATTTTGTGGTTTTATTAACGTGCTTAGGGAGCGACGGTCCAGTATTGGATGTAGTGTTTTGTCTGGCTTTGGCTCTCGAAAATACACACAGTAGTTTCCCTGGTTGACTTCTGCTGGGGTACTTCTGATGCCCGCTTCTGCAATAGTTCCTTTATCTTGTGCTGCAGACATACCGTTTCATCTTTCATGTGTGGTCTTGTCATTGGTCTCAGACCTGGTGGTGATTTTACAAGTCCTTTTCAGTAACCGTGTTGGATGATGCTGCGACCTGGTCTGACATGACCCACTGCATTCCTATAAGAAGGCTCCTATTCTGCCCCCCACTGTGGGTGGGAGCTGCTGTTCTGAGTCATTGGGTTAAGGAGCTTGTCACTCTAGAAGGCTATCATCTCTCCTTTGCTCTTCCTAGATAGGGTTGGAGCAGTGCAGTTTTCTGGCCTGCATGCTGGTAGGACGTTGGTGATGTAGTGGCTTGGAAGCTTCCTCTCTCAGGCAGTCTCCTCATGGGGGTTATCCCTCTTTGCTCCTGTCCTCGAAATTCCATTGGCCATTGGCTTCTCACGGGGCATTGTCTTTTCTTAACTGCTGCAACTTGTCGCCTACCAATAGCTTAACAGTTGATCTCCATTAAAGAGCATGCTAGTGATGCTCACCTGCACCTCATTCTTGAAGGACACATGTCTCTCCCCTCAGGGTTGTTCGCGTGACCACCCGCCTGCCTGCTGTATCCACAGCAACTAGTGCAGACTTCAGGGATGTGTTTGCAATGGTCTTTCCCTCCTCCAAGCAAGGCTGCCCATTCCTGAAACTACTCTGGAATCTGTTTTATTAGTTCCCCACTTACTCTAAATGTTGGTGGGCATAAGAGTTCAGGAGTGTTGGAGTTTGCAATACTCCACTAGGTTGCTGATCCTTTCTACTTTATGACTTTTCATCTCCACGTGCTTGCTGTCCTTCACCGGGGCGGCCCGGACAATGTGGGTGCATTGGCTCTCTTTCTTGCAATGGCCACGACGAGTGAATCCAAGGCTGTATTGCACCGTATGGTCAAGGGATCTTTGGATGAGTGGGTTCACTTCTTCACCCTTAGGTTTACAGCTTTACAGGCTGCTGGCTCTCTAACAGGATCCCTTCTCAGGTCTAGAATGTTGTGCAGCATCAGGAGGCATTAACTCATGCTCTATAAGGGTAGGACAGTTTCCAGTAGAAAATGTTTTTGTGCCTTCTTTTTCCATCTGGACCCCACATTTGTCTCTCTTCACCACAGCGCTGTACATGGCGATGTCATCTAGATGGTATAGTCTAAAGTGTAGGAGTCAAGTACCTTCTCTGGGAGTCAACACTCACTAGTCATCAACGCTACTGATGTCCTGGAACATTCCCTGGCCTCCGGGTCTTCTTCGAAAAATATCGCCTGTGCCTCCTCTTGTGGTTATGTAGTGGTGAGCGTTTAGAGTTCAACTTATCCTACCTCCTCCTGGTTCTGCTCCCCTGGTTGTTTCCACAGATTTCAAAATTCCATCATGAATGACTCAAAATCCCGCTATTTCTGTGGGATCCCCGCCATTTCGACTTCTTCCAACTGACTGAGCACTGTTTTCAGCGCCCGGCCCGATATGCGTCTATCTTTAGGGCTAGAGGTTCAGCTGCCATGTTCAAATGAGAAAGTTTCTCTGAGGGACATCTTTCACTGGCGCCCTTGTATTAGAACCTGTGGGTCTTTTTCTGCAGTTGTGTGGCTCAGCTTAGACAACTAGTCCTTCAGCGTCTGACCCTTCCACCTGCACGCCCTCTGTGCCCTCGATGGTGTGCTCTTCGCTCAACAAATTTATGTACCTCGTCATTAGCTTCTCTACTTTTGCATCTGCATGGTGGCGTAGTGTACATAGTCTGTTTCTCCCTGGTTTTTAACGTTTGTGGCTAAAACTCAAGGCATGATTCACAGCCCTCACATCTGTAGTCTTTAAGTAGGCCTAGGCTGCAGCCCTGACGAGTGCTTCTGGGTGAACTTATGGTGGTACTTGGGACAGAACCTAAAATACGTGTTTTCCATGTCCTCGCACAGATTTTAGCCCCGGATCGTGCATTCCTTCAACTGTGTGGTCTGTTACCCAGTGTTCTGCCTACATTGAGGTGATCTTTGGTGGTTGTCAGATTTATTTTGTCTTCCTTCTCTATTGGTGTTCTCTATAGACTTTTACCCATGATGTATTCATTATGTTGATTATCTTTGGTTTTTCCTTGAGCGTCTGCAGAACGTCAACTGTTGCTTTGTGACCCAACTGCGGAAAAAAATCTTAAGATGGCAACAACACACAAGGTAACAGCAGCAACAACAACAAATGAATGCACAGAATGTGAACAAAGAAAAGATGCACGCTGCCAAATAGCGATTTCTGTAACTCCAACGTACAAAGTAATTTCTGCTTGATAATTGGTTGTTAATCGGATAGGTGGAAACATGTTACTAGCCCTAGTCAACAACTGCAGGTCCTTTTTGATAAACCCAGCAACTACAATCACCAAATTAGAGGTACACAAGGTACATAGAAATCAGTCTCCTCAGTGTTCAAAATGTTTAAAGTTACAAGGTAGTAAAGGTTCTTTTCTGAAAGTGTCAAAGCATTCCATGAGATCAAAAACCTACAAACTACTTCACAGTAGAGTGGTAAACCATTTTATTTTGTGCTCCAATGTGTATCCCCCAGTAACAAAAGAGCTGGAACGACACACAAGTATTCCACTCTTCCAATCCCACAAACCTACCCCCATATCCTGCCAAAACAGGAGGGAAGGGCTGACATTAGCAAAACAATGCAACAGAGCCTTCACAAAGCAATTACTCCAAAGAGCGCTTTTTGGAGACCAAGTGATCACCGTTACCCAAAGGGTAACTGATGAGAACCATAAATCATGACCTAAACAAAAAGATGTATTGGCATGACAAAAAAAATTTAAATATGTTATTTACGATTTGGGTTGGTGTCCATTGGATGTTTTTGATGACGGATTGTACCTTTCTGCAAACAAAGAAAACGAGAAGCTTAGAACATTGTCAAATGCAAAAAAATAATTGCAAGCCTCATTTACAAAGGCCAGATCAAAGTTGCAAGTATCTCAGAGAAAATAAACTGGGAGAATAAACCACTCAAACTTTTTTTTACACTGAATTAGGTTTTAAGGTTACTAAAATCTGTTTACAAGTGAAATTCAATCTGAAATGTCATGCACACCCATCAATGCAAGAACATTCCAATACATTCTGCTCAATAAACCACACACTTGATTACCTCCTCACTAAAATATTTATGATTTTAAGTAAAACTTAAATGATTTTCATGACTTAAGCATAGACATCTTTTCCTTTACAATACAAAATTGTAAGTGTAAACTAGGCTTCCACATAAAACTCATCTATTAAATAATTAGCACTTTAATACATATGTGGTCCTGTGTTAAGAATAAGCTTGCAGTTGTTGCAATATGAACACATTGTGCATATTTGATACTAAGTACTATTTACAAAATGTACACAAGGACAGTAACACTACAGAAAGGATTATTTGAAAAGTTATTAACTTGTGATTCTAGTTCCCCATCACAGAAATAATCGAAGTTCACACACACATTGTGAGGAAAAAATAATATTTCTAAATGCAGATAATACTGCAGTCTAATATACTCTAAACTAGCCAAATTGTTTTACTTTGATGCATACGCTTGAAATAATATTAAAACTTTACAACACAATGCAGCATATGAACTACCCTTGCTGTTTCTATTCAACACATGAGGAAAATCAGCCAGATGGGAAGCAGTTATGAGACACAGAAATTTCATACTGCTCCTTTAACGGTTTCAGTAGGACGTTGGGTCTATCAGACGCGGCAAAACTACTGGATGGTGGTGAACAGGCTTACTATAGCAACAACAGAGTGGTTGACAGACACCTAAACAATTCCTTCTTGGACTAATGCCCCCACCAAAAAAATGCTACAACTATATGCACTAGATTTGCGTACTAAGCCTCCTCTTAGGCAGAAGAATTGCTACACATTGCTACAAACTACACATACACCACACCCCTTGGACAGGTAGGAGACAGATTTGCAGAAATGGCAGAGGCTGAGGAATGCCGACTGCGTAGAGAGAGACAAGACGAAAATGTGGACAGCTATCTAGACATGTGGGGCAGGATGACAGATCGACTAATGGAGCCCTCCGGAGCTAAAGATTCCCAACATATGTTAACTGACCGGCAGCTTCGGGTTGAGTTGCTCCTTTTCTTTTTAAGAAGGACGTCAGGGTTCTGTATTTTACGTTTTACCATACCAAATTCACTGGAGAAGAGGCATGGGGCTGTATTTAAGACTTTGATCAAGATTTTCTAAGATGAAGATCTATGATTACAAGTAACTTTTCGTTCACCTAACTAGCTTCCGTGATGGTCAACCATTTTGAGTCAATACCTGAAAGATAGCAATAAAAGGAAGGCAATAACACTGTAAAAGAATAAATACGCTAACTGAATAAATTCCTTAAAGGGGCTCTATAAACTTGGGTATTTGACTGTAGTCCGGAATCTTCGCAATGGTGATGCCTTCGAGATTATCAGCAACTGCAATATTTTTAAAGTAAAGCAGCGCTAGTTTGATTCGATATCCGACAACAAAATGTTATATACCTTTTAAAAGTAGACATTCTTATCCTAATAACTGTTGAGGAGTTTATATTTTCAAAAGTATTTTCTTTTGTTAAGCAGGATCTGCAAACTCGCATCTAAAATTTGTACAGACTTTTCTGCAGGAGAGGATTTTTTGAAAGATCAATGAGTCTTCAGGACTACTCTGTGGAAAAACTCAATAGGGTGCCGGAGAACGCAAATCTTGAATTTCACAAGAGGGTGGTTCAAGATGAAGTGATCGCTACTAGAAAGGTGGTCTTCCTGGAAAAATGCTGTAGGTAATGTAAGAAACTTGCTTTATATATACTGCACCAAAGTGAGGTACAGTGTATATAGAGTCCAAGGGTCTCCAGAGGTTTGGCAGAGGTTAAAGATAGAACGAACTTTACTCTCTAAAGTGGTAGCTTGGTCGAGCAGTAAGGCAGTATCAGAGGACAGTGTTAAGCATTTGATGTACACAGTCAGCAAATGAATTCACACACTCAAGGACTGAACTCTAGACCAATTGTTTTTGTATAAAAAGGTATGCTATTATTTTATTAGAACCAAGCAAGCCTGATACAGGTAAGCATTCAATTATTTTCAGTAATAAGTTACTTTTTGTCAACCGTTTTAAAAAGCAATAAGGATTGTACTGGATTTGATTTACAGGGGATGCAGTAGGTTGCAATACTTACTAAATGCAGTACATTGAAGTTAATGGCTTTTTAAAGTAAATGCATTTAAAATTATATTTGCGTTACTCTTGTAATCCCATGCAGGACTCCTAGGTTCAGCACTGGGACATTTACTTAAAACAGTTAAGTAATTACATATTCGTAGTTTGTACGATTTTTAAAGAATATTTTCAGATTTCAAAAGTCCACACTTAGAAACTTTTTGGACCAGTACATTGAAATACATTGGTTTTCCTGTAAATTGCAGTTAAGTTACTTTTGCGTTACTTTTGTAATCCAGTGCTGGACACCTAGATTCAGCACTGGGACATCTACCTAGAACAGGTAAGTAATTACGTTATTGTAGTATATACGATTTTTAAAGAATATTCTTGTATTTGAAAAGTTTTCACAAAGAACATCCAATGTTATCCTATGGAAGGAAATTCAATTCACAGGTAAGTTACTTTTTAGTTACTTTTCTTACTCAGTGCTGGACAGCTGGGTTCAGCACTGGGACCTTTCCTGCAAACAGTTGATAAAATTTGGTTAGGTTATTTGTGCGATTTTTAAGTAACATTCATAGTTTTCTAAAGTCCACACTTGAAAACTTTTTGGGAGAAAAAGTGTCAATGTTATCCTATGAGGAAAAACAGGTTATTGGTTTCGAGGTAAGTATTAGGTCTTTGAAGTTAGGGTTCTGGGGCAAGACTCCGGGGTCTCCCAGGGCCAGTGATGCACTGTTACACCCCCAGTGGTACTAGGGCGGCTGGGTGCAGAGTGTTGAGGCCCAATGTTATCCTATGGAGGATAGGGGGACTTAGGTTGGTGGCTGCTGGCAAGCAGGCAATGGGGATGTGCTCAGGGCAAGTTGGGGACCAACTGAAGTCAGGTGCCTTGTTGATTTCAATGGAGATTATCCGGGACAAAGAAACACTGCAGGCTCGGGGGACGAGGGTCCCCAGGAGTGACCACCACTTCGAGGGGTAAGTTGGGATGTTGAGGGTTGGTTAGGCACTGCTGGGTTGGGCACACAAGGCCGTGGGGCGAAGGGTGCAGGGGTGCCTTGGGACGTCGGATTTCCTTACCCGCTCTGGTCACGGTAGGGGGGGGGGTCCTCTGGATTGAGGCTGCAGGCGTCATCAGGAGGTTTGAGGCAGGTCAGGGGTCGCCAGATCTTGGATCAGGATCGCCGGGGGGGACCTCCTTGAGGTATTTGTCCACTCGAGCTCGGGCCAGATTCGGCCGGTGCAGTGTGTGCGGGACTCGCGGTTCCTGGCTGGCACCAGAAGCTGCAGTTCAAACACGTCCGGTGTTCACGGGAGAAACAGCTTGGAAAGTGAAGGCAGACCGGTCCTTCTGGGTTTTTGAGGTTGCTGTCTGCTGGACACGCCGGGATTTCGCAGGAGCAGGTTTGAGGAGAGACAGGCCTGTAGGGCTGGGGCCAAGTCAGTGGGCGTCATCCTCTTGTTAGGTCTGCACGGCTTCATCCTTTCTTTTCTTGTGGTTGCTGGATCTGAGGAAGGAAGGTTAAGGGTGCCCCTAAATACTAAATTTAGGGGTGTTACAGGTAGGTAAAGGGCAGGGATCAATGGGTCCCTTCCCTGGGGTGGGTACACCCCCTATTCTGGCACTCTCCAGTGGGAGGGGGGCAGGAGCCAGTCCCTGGTTGGTTGGGTCCCCCCCCCCCTCCTCAAGATCGCAGGGACTCGAGGTTGTGCTTCACCTCGCCTCCCCCCACCTCAGGGGTGGAGTTGCCAGAGGTGGGCACACCTCTCTTCCTCACTTGTTTTTATCACCCAAAGTGGGGGGTAGAACCAGTGGGGACCAGTTGCTGAGTACAGCAAGTGGTCTGGAGAAACTCACAAAGGAGGCAGGCCTTTGAAGCTTCCCCTGCCCATCCTGGGGGAGGGGACCTAGCACCTCGTCCCAGGATGTGCACTGTTGCAGGCCCTCGAGAGCGGATGGCTCTCGACCCAGGGGTCCAGCAACATGTCTGGTGGGTGGTAGCCTAAGCAGCCGGGACACTGGTTGTGGGTCGAGTTCAGGGAGCATTTCTAAAATGCCCTCTGTCATGCGTATTACATTGTACCCACACTGATGCCAGTGTGGGTTTCAATGTGCTGAGAAGTTTGATACCAAACTTCCCAGACTTCAGTGTATCCATCATGGTACGGTGGAGTTCTTAATGACAAACTCCCAGCACCATATACTCTTTAATGGTACACTGCACTTACAATGTCTGAGAATGGACTCACTGTAGGGGCACAGGGCTCATGCCTCTGTGCCCTCACCACTGGCATAGTGCACCCAGCTACAGGGGTGACTGGCCTAGGCCAGGGCAGTGGTTGGTAGGCATGGCACACAGGGATGTGTGCCATGTCGGCTCTTCACTTTTGATCTGCGCAAAAACACGCAGCCTTCAAGGCACTGTGTTGGTGAAAAGGTACAGGGCCCCTAAGGGTGGCACAATTGGTGCTGCAGCCCTTAGGAGCCTTCTCTGGTCGCAGTACCCTGGGTACACGGGGTACCACATCTACCAGGGACCGACCTGTGGCCAGAGTTGCCAAATGGGTTTTGTTTTGGGGAAACAACACAGGCCCTGGGGTCCTGATTGGCAGGGCCCCAGAGCACATCAAGTCAAAGAGCATCAGTAGTCTGGCAACGAAAAAGGGGGGGGGGGGGGGGGGGGGGGGGGGGAGGTTTACTGCAACAGAAGCCCACTTTCTCACAGGTAAGCATTGTGTAAAGGCCCAAATGGAGGGACCTTTGATTTTGGTAAAAAACAAATAATGCTTGCAATGGACGGGTGTAGGAAGCTGGCTCTGGATATACTATACCAAAGTAAGGTATAGTGTGCACAGAGTCCAGTGGATCCCCAAAGGTAGGCAGAGGTCAAAGTAGATAATACCTTACTCTCTATTTGTGGTAGTGAGTGCGAGAAGTAAGGCTTCATCAGAGGGTAGTGTTAAGGATTTATTGTACACATTCAGGCAAGAAATGATGTCACACACTCGAAGACTGAACTCAGACCAATTTGTCTGAATAAAAATATTACTTTGTTGTATTTTATTTCAAGAACCAAGGCCTGGCGCAGGTAAGTGAAATAATACTTTGCAAAAACAATACAGTTGAATGCACTTGTAGGTACTTGTTTTTTATACATGTAGGTCAATTATTTAGAAACAGCTGTGATTACTTTTCCGTTACTTTGCAGGTACTGTATGATTACTTTTCATATTACTTTTCTTACTCCGTGTCATACGCCTAGATATCGCACTGGGACATTTTTTAGATGGTAAGTAAAACAGTTTCTCAAAACACAGCTTCTTAGGTTCCCATACAAAAACCCCGCCACACTGTAGAAAGCGGACTCTGCACACTATACCTCACTTTGGTATAGTATATACAGAGTCCAGTGGAACTCCAAAGGTAGGCAGAGGTAAAGTTAGATAGCACCTCACTCTCTATTTGTGGTAGTGTGGTCAGGCAGTATCAGAGGACAGTGTTAAGCATTTGTTGTACACACTCAGCCAGCAAATTAATTCAAAAACTCAAAGTCTGAACTTCAGACCAATTGTTTTTGTATAACCTCTTCTGTGCCCATGACGAGATGGTCTCGTCATGGAGCACAGTCGCGCTGTGCCCATGACGAGACTATCTCGTCATGACACCCACCCACGGGGGAAGCGCCAGGCACAGGAGGGGGAAAAGGCCTGGCAGCGAAAGGGTTAAACAAAATGCTACTTACCAGTATGCATCTGTTCTTGGCATATAGAGCTGCAGAGTTGTACACAATGCATAGATCGCCATCTGGTGTTGGGCTCGGATGCTTGCACTTTGTTGTTTCGAAAGAGTCTTTTGTAGTCACGAGATAGGGGACTTCACCTCGCCTCCCCCACTTGAGGGGTGGGGTTGGCAGAGGCTGGCACACCCTCTTTCCTCCCTTGGGGTTTCCCGCCAGTCTTCCAGCCAGAGTGGGGGTTAGAACTGGTGGGAGCCAGTTGCTGAATACAGCAAGTGGCCTGGAGAAGCTCACAAAGGCAGCATGCCTTTGAAGCTTCCCCTGCCCATGCTTGGGAAGGAGACCTAGCACATCGCCCAGGATGTGCATTGTTGCAGGCCCAGGAGAGCGGATAGCTCTCTACCCAGGGGTCCAGCAACATGTCTGCTGTGTGGCAGCCTAGGCAGCCCCTCAGACAAGACGTGGATTGTAGGTTAGGTTCAGGGGGCAACTCTAAGTTGCCCTCTGTCGTGCATTGTACATTAAATCCCACACTGGCATCAGTGCAGGTTTAATGTGCTGAGAAGTTTGATACCAAACTTCTCAGTCTTCAGTGTAGCCATCATGGTGCTGTGGAGTTCGTGTTGACGACCTCCCAGCACCATATACTCTTAATGGCAGCACTGCACTTACAGTGCCCAGGAATGGACCTGGGTATTTTAGGGGCACAGGGCTCATGCACCTGTACCCACACCACTGGCATAGGGCACCCAGCTAGAGGGGTGACTGAGGTATGCCAGGGCAGTGTGTGTTGTGGGCATGGCACACAGAGATGTGTGCCAAGTCGACTCTGTTTTGTTCTGCACCCAGACACTCAGCCTGCAAAGGCAGTGTGTGTGTGTCAGGGTACAGGGCCTCTAAGGGTGGCACAATAAGTGCTGCAGCCCTTAGGGGCCTTCTCTGGTCACAAGGCCCTGGGTACCTAGTGTACCATTTACCAGGGGCTGACATGCGACCAGAGATGCCAATTGGGTTTTGGCTGTTAGGCAGTTTTTAGGGAAGGAACACAGGCCCTGGGCACCTGATTGGCAGGAGCCCAGGGCACAACAAGGATAAGTATCAGTTATCAGGCAAAAAGTGTGGGGGAGAGGGGGGGTTACTGCAACAGAAACCCACTTCCTTACGAGTCCGTGCTTCTGGGTTTTGGTGCCGTGTGCTTGGATGTGGAAGCAGCTGTCGGCACGGAGGAGGAGGAGGGCGGTTTCTTTTTCGGTGCCGGTGATTGTGTTTCTGTACCGACGGCAGGCTGACTCGAGCCCGAGCTGCATGAAGGCTTAGTAGGCTTCTTTGCCGGGCCCGAGGGCGGGGCATGGGAAGCAGTCTCTTGGTGTGCACCCGGGTCCAAAGGTGAAGGTGTGATCGAAGCCTTTTTCGAGGGTGCAGGGTAGGGTTTGACGTTCTTACTTACGACCCGCTGAGCCGGAGTGATCTCTTCAACGTCAGTCATCTGCTTCTGAGGCGCCGACGAGGCCTTCTTCGACCCGCTCTCGCTCCGGCACGTCGACACCCTCTTCGAAGATGTCGGGGATTGATGTCGACGAGCGAGCCATGGTTCTTCACGCTCGTCGGTCCCGAATGGTCTTCGAGCGGAAAGAGGCACAAGCTGGACAGTCTCTGGCCTCGTGCTCTGGTGAAAGGCAGAGGTTGCACACCACATGCAGATCGGTGTGGGGAAACTTCGACCCACATTGAGGACACTTCTTGAATGGCATCCTTTCCATGAGCCAGAAGCCAAGGCCCAGGTAGGCCCGAAGACCTTCGTCGACAATCGGAATCGAGGACTTCGATTTGGAGAGATGCACGACGATTAGGGTTCGCGATCGAGACTATACCGTCGTCGAAAGTGGAATCGGTAACAGTTCCGAACTGGAGCACGACAAACACATCTGAGCCCGATGGCGGGAATAAACAATCTGAGGATGGAGCCGATGCCCATGCGCACTATAGTCCAAAGGAGGAGTCAACTGTCAGTGACTTCCGAAGACTTTTCCAGGACAAAAACAAGTGCAAACATCCGGGACCAACACCAGATGGCGATCTATGCTAAGTGTGTGATCTGCAGCTCATATGCCTCGAACATTAAAAAGTTGATATAAAGTGTAAAGAGTGCAGGGGTTCCATTATTAGTGGACAGGGGCTCGCTACGCAATCCCAAAGTCCTCTATTAGGGATAAATGTGGTCCAGCAACCTTAGGCCTAACACAGAGGAGTACAAGGCATCTGCAAAATACACACAACGATTAATAAATGACAACAGTACTCCAGTAGATCCACACCAATTTATAAAAACACCAAGTAGCTTTATATATGATTTGGCATCAGAGAAAAATCGTTCAGGTGAGTTTTTAAAAAATATAAATTCTTTTCACTTTAAAAGATGGGCACGGTGCAATTTCCGAGTTCTGCTATGTTATCCTATGAAAGAAAGAACAAGATCGGCAAACAGGTACAGTACATCGACTTACAGGACCAATCTCCAGGAGTTAAGGTGAGCTGTGGGCAAGCTCCAAGGTAGCACCAAACGTACACCGCCAGCTGCAAGAGCAGGAATGGCTGAGTTCAGGGTACTAATCGGTGTCAGAAATTCAATGTGTTTCAATGGGGATCGTTCGCTATAAAAAGAGGCTGTAGGCTCTGGCTAAGTAGCCAGTTAGGCTGAAACAGCAAGTAGGCGAAGACCATGTGATGCTTGGGCTGGGGGGGAAGCGACCTTTGGTCCTCTTCTTAAAGGCCCAGTTGCCGACGGGTGCAGGGGGGTCCTTAGGGGTCCTTAGGTGTGGGTTTATCCTTACCTTACAGGTCGCAGTTGACGGGGCTTGCGAGCAGAGGCTCAGGAAACGTCAGGAGGGTTGAAACCACAATGGACTTAAGCTCTGGAGGGCTGCGGGACATTGTTGATACTGGTGATTTACTTTAACTCTGGCTGGAGGCAGCGGGTGCAGTGGTGACTTCGGGTGTCGGGTTTTGGCGGTTCCAGAGACCTCATAGTTTTCTCTTTTGGAGTTTCTTCAGAACAGCTCTGCTGTTCACAGGAGGTCTGGAGTCTCTTTAAGGTAGGCTGTTCTCCCAGGTTTCTGTAGTCAACAGCTTGACTTTTGCGCAGTTTTCAACAAGGGATGCAGACAGGCTTGCAGAGCTGGCACCAGGTCAGCTGCTGCTTCTCAACTGCTTTTGAGGCTCTTCGGCGTCCTCTCTTGTGCCATGGGCTACTGACCCTTGGGGTCACTACGCCCCCTATATGGCCACTTCCTGTGGCAAGTGGGCATAACCCTGTCCCAGATTTCCTTATTATGCCATTACAAAGATGGGTACTTCTGAAAAATTGTGTCCACCTTACAGTAGCCCACCTTAGGGGTGGTACTAGCCTGGAGGTGGCACACCTACCTGACTAGCTAATTTCCCCACCAGTCCAGGAGCCAAAGGGGTTCGGGATGTGGGTGGGAGCCTTCCTCTCTTTGAAGCTCACAGGCCCAAGGAGGCTAATCAGCAGTTCATCCTGTGGGAGGAGGCGTCACCCTCTTCCCGGACAGGCTTTTGTTCTGGGCTCCTGAGAGCAACGGCTCTCAACCTAGGAGGTCAGAACAGTGTCTTCAGTGGAATGCTGGCAGAAACCAGTCAGCAAGCACACCAGAGGCTGGTACGTTTTCAGGGGGTACCTATAAGGTGTCCTCTGGGTACATGTATTGGTAAATCCAACACTGGCGTCAATATGGGTTTATCATTTCAAGAGGTTTGATACTAAACATCCAAACTTTCAGTGAAGTCATCATGTAGCTGGAAAATTAGTTTTCACCAGTGTCCAGCACGTCTTAAGATGGCTTCCCTGGTCACTTGTAATATCAGCTCATGCAGGTATGCCCTCACATGTAATATTCAGTTCCCTGACTTAGGGCTGTCAGGCCTGCTGTAGGAGTCACTTGCAAATATTACATGCAGTGTTAGGGATATGGCACACTGGGACAACTGAACTGTTTTAGGGAATAACACTGGCACTGGAGACCTGGTTAGCAGGAACCCAGTACACTTCAAACTTGCATCAAATACTAAGTAGAACGTTTGTGTGTGAGGAGGGGGGGCACTGCAACAAGAACCCAGTGTCCTACAGTACTCCTGCTAGTAGATTGTGAGTTTTGATCTACCAGAAGAGAGTGATGTGTTCTGTTACACAGATTCGATCTTCCCAACGACCAGTTCTCTGTGACCACTAATCCTCTAGGCAAATCCGTGGAGGGTTCATGAAAGTCGTGCATTTGGGACTATGAAAATGCAGGAGGCCATTGATCCCAGAAGGGATGATTTCTGACGGACAGTTGGTTTGACTTGCTGCATTAACTGTGCACATGTCGTCTGAATTGATACTATCTCATTCAAAAGGAAAAAAAAAATCCTTTTGTGTTTCTATAGTTGCCCCTAGAAACATGAGGCACTGAACTGGTGTGCGGATTTCTTGTAATTGATTTGTAAGCCCAGCTCGATAATAGGGTTATTGTGGATGCGAATACTTTTTTTTGCCAAGAGACTCCGCTTTTATTAACCAGTTATCTAGGTATGAATACAGAAAAAGGCCTCTTTCTTAGATGTTCTGCTACCACTGCCATGCATTTGTAGAAGGGCTGACTTGAGACCAAAAGGAAGCACAGCATATTGACAATTTTCTGTTCCGACTAGGGATCTTAGAAATTGTCTGTGATGAGCTACTGGAATATGGAAATATGCATCTTGTAGGTCGACTTAGCGCTGTAGTAAGCAGACTCTGGAAAGATATTATACCAAAGTAAAGCGTAGTATGAACAGAGCCCAGTGGATCTCCAGAGGTATAGCAGAGCTAAAGTAGACAATACCTTATTCTCTTTTGTGTGGTTGAGTAGTCAGGCCTATCAGAGGATAGTGTTAAGCATTTGTTGTACACACTCGGGAAAGAAATGATGTCACACACAGACTGAATCCAGACCAATTGTTAGTATAACAAGCATTTGCAATGCAATAGGTCTTGCATTATTAAAGTTTGAGCTATTGGTGTTGCATTATTTAGCAATGCCAATAGCTCCAACTTAAATAATGCGAGACCTATTATCTTATATTTTAGACATGGCCTTCAAGGAGTGTTTAAAACATCTGCACACCTGTGTACTTAAAGATTCCCGTCAGCCTTCAAAGCCCCTTCACTTCATGGAAAAATATAATATTACATTTCTTAAGAAAATATAGACATAAAAATAACAAGTCGGGTGATTTTGGTATACATGTATCAGAAAAGAGAAATTCGAAAGATAGAAATAAAAGACATTTAGAGAAAGGTAGGCAGCAACAGGACACAGCTGAT
The DNA here is from genome assembly GCF_964204655.1 of Triturus cristatus. NCBI lineage: Eukaryota > Metazoa > Chordata > Amphibia > Caudata > Salamandridae > Triturus > Triturus cristatus. The sequence goes on from NC_140590.1 coordinate 1,017,935,778, forward strand.
ATCCGTTTGTATAAACAAACCAAATAGTACATCTTAACATTTTAACACGTTGAACTGGACTCGGAAGGAAATCTCGAGCATCTCGTCGCCACCCCCCTGATCACCCCCTCCCGCTGTGGCGTCGCTAAGCCTCTGCTCCGGTTTCCATTCACGCCTCCGTCCCACATGCAGTCGCCCGGCCTACATGCAGATTGGCAAGTGGCTACCGGGTCCTTCCGGGCATTCCTGTGTCGACACTCCATCACTTTTTTCCTTTAAGAAAATTGAATGCACTGTCGGAGGCTTTACAAAGGGCAAAGGGCCCGGGGCACCTCCCATGTCTTAAGTATTTTTCAGTTTAGTTTTTGAAGGTGCGCAGCCTGTGAGGGCGGGACCCGGGCAGGAGTTAGTGCTCAGCTGCGCGCCCTTTCTCCACGCTGCAGGCAGGGTGCGGGTGGAAGTCCGCGTGCTGACCGTGCGCGCCTCTCTGCACCACCATTACAAGGCAGCTGGCGGGCCATAAACAGAAAACAGCTGCAGGTGTATATAATTATGGAGTTACAGGCAACATGATGTGCTCCTTTTCCTCCATCATAAAGGCCAACTTTTACTCCATTTTTGCAGCCTGTTCCTCTGGTGTGCATGATTGTAGTGGTATTTTGAGCCAGCTTCCAAACAGGCCAGAGTGTAGCCCCAGCCCCTTAACAAAAGATTGAATCATTTTAGTGCACTAGAAACAGTGCAAGTCCAACATAAAAAATTCTGTGGAGTTGTAAAGTACTATAAAGTTCTGGAACTTTTCCGGGCCCTACTACAAATGCAAATAATGAGGTGCGAACACCTGTTCCCACACAGGCCGGCAAGACAAGAACCCGCCCACAGCAAAGCCTCTGGTAGTGGAAAATGTGGCACTCGGGTCCTTTCTTTGCATAAAATGGTGACTGCACACAGCACGATTCAATTCTTCCACTGATAGAAGTTGTGTTGAAACGTGTAGCAATGGAGTGCAGAGATTAACCTAAACTTTCCCTGAACCGCCAGGTGCAATAACTTTCAGGGTATATTTTGCCTGTTAACAACTGCGTTAAGGGTTTTACTGTGTAGGAAGTAATGGCGCTCAGCAAATATGCGTGTAGTGAGTTTGGGTGGACAGGTGGGTACGGTGCTATACAGGAAGGGGAGACCTTATGCAACCCCTCAATGTGTGTCGGGGAAAACCCTACAGCAAAATAGTACTAAAATTCTGTGTAGGGGAAACCCAACCGAAATGTGGCCACACACGCGATTGTACAGGGGCCACCAGGACATGCGATCATCTCTCTTCTCAAGCATGGGGAATACACACCCGTGTTCGTCCCATTTGCTACCACCACTCAACATAATTTTGACCGCATTTCGGTTGGATTTCCCCTACACGGAATTTTAGTACAATTTTGTGGAACTACTTTTCATCTCTTACTTGCGGCATAATTACTAAGGAACTTCATGACTAAGCCTACTTATTCAGACCCATCTCTCTAATTACAAGTGCTGACTGCCGGGTTGAAATTTTCACCGGCTTGCTAAAATCACCACACTACCAAGACTTCGTGCAGACTTACTTTGCTGCCCTATAATCCTTCATTGCAACTTTTGTACCCAGCCGGGTTGGAATTATCACCGGTTTTGGGAATACACTTCGCTCACGCAACTCACCTCAGCCCTGAAGAGTCGTGGTATTACTCTTCCGACGAAACACGTGTCGGCTGGTTGCATTTCTCATAAGAATAAAGAATATCCAGTATCACTGAAGCACTCTGGACATATTACTTGTGTTTAACGTTGCATCTATGCATTTTATTTTGTATGTGTGCACAGGATTACGTTAATAGCAAACTTCAACATGCATAAAACTAGAACGATGAAAGATTAACAGGACTGTCGGCATAAACCCTTGCCCACACCTTAATCCTATGCACACTCAACTGTGCGTTTACCCTTGTCAAGTGCATGCAACTACACAAGGCATAACAATTCAACCCAACTCACGGACTTGGCAAAATACTTCAAAACCGCTACCACAAGGTGCATGACCCAGTCACTAAAGAGTGACCTCACGCTCAAACAAGCGGCAGTGAAAGCGATCGGGCTTGTTAAAAAAAAAAAAAAAGAAAACCACGCCCGCGAATGGTGCACACGCCACAGCTAAACATGTGGTTTCAATTATCGCGCCCGGGTCTGGGCACGATAATTGAAACCACATGTCCTTTGGTGCGCGTAATAGACACCAACAGGCCATGGACGGAGCAATGTGCCCACCTTTGGCCAATTGCGTGCTGTCTTTAATAAAAAGACGCACGCAAAGGCCACAAAAGGAAAAAGCAATGGCATAGCCAATAAGTCTCGCTCTTGGGACCTTATAAGTATTTAGCCATGCAGCACGTTATCCTGGGTGCTGCAACATCTACTGTTGCTGCACGTGCCACTAGCAAACGGCCAGACACACCCAAGGATGGGCTTCAGTGCTGTTTAATGAAAATATGATAAAGTGTCTTACAAAATTCAAAAAAGTGCATTTCTTTAACACAGAAGCTTTGACACTAATAGGCACATTATAGCACTGCATTGAGAAATACTTATTTAAAGTTCTTTTTTTGTACAACTGGTAGTCTGAACTTGTATATCTGATTGTTACACAATCCATAATCTGTAGATGAAAAAAAATATTGTAGCTCAAACGGATCAAAAGGTATGAAAAATATGGCGTCTCTGGTTCCTGCGCACCCGAGCCCCATTCACAAAGGTTGACTGGCCATCTATAAGTTGCTTATTGCTGATTTTGGGTGTTAAATTGTGGAGGGGGAGAGGAAGGGATGGGATGCAGTTGGCACAATCAAGTCACACAGGAAGAGTATGTGTGTTTAACTTTCTCCTTGGTCGAGAAGTGCCTTAAGTGCAGGGGTACAATGTCTAGCACAAAATCAAAGACAGGGCTGGTGCTCACCTGAGCAGTGTTGTTGCATCAGGTAGACATAGGAGCAGAGAGACTAGTCTGGCATACCTACATATATGTGAGCATGTAAGGCCTCAAAGTCCAGCTCATTCGAGAAACGCAGCGCCAGCACGTCAGGCTTCAAGGCACTTCGACGGACATTCAACATCTTGAACACAAGTGGACGAAGCTGCATCTTTTAGTGAAAGAGAGCTCCCTATAAAAAGAAGTCAGAGACTGGAGTGGGAGAGAGACTGGAGTGGGAGAGTGGGGTGATGGGAAATATTTATTCACCCAAAAGAGAATGAATGCGTGGGCCACTCTCCCAGCAGACATGGTGGAGGCACGCCATGTCAATGAGTTTACACAAGAGCACAATGGCAGCAGGGGTGAAGCTGGTGACGTGCTTTGAAGTGCCAGAGATGGGCAGAAGGGGCCAGGGCCCCCCGTCTGCTGCCAAAGCCCATGACGTCAGTGCAGATGATCTGTAGCTGTAGTGAGTCACATACAGACACAAACACACATACATACAAAGACACAGAGGTGTGCACAAACACACCAAACAAGCACACATGCAGAAACAAAAACACACCAGAAAGACAAAGATATACAGACAAACACACACACCTACATAAAGACAGACACTTTTACACAGACAAGTGCACACACACACCAGAATCTTAAAAATATACAGACACGCACACAAACATATACACAGACACACATACACACACAAATACAATTGCGTGCACAAAGGCGCACACAGAAAAATGCACACACATATGCACAATTGTGACAACACACAATCATATACACAAACACACAGGCATAGGGTTAAACTGCCTATATGGTGAAACTACTGCAATGCAAGGAATGCATTCTACAAAAGTGCATGTTCACAATCTCTGCATGTCCACTCCCAGAGTACAGAAGTGGTTTCTGGTGCTCACCAGTTGTAGGAAGGTGCATTACATTATAAATCACCAGAAGAATGCTCCATTCACTGGTCAGTGCCAGCCCCTGAGCAGAGCACGTGCAGCCTGTTTGGGTGGGCAGTGAAGGGACAGCAACAGTCACTCTTATTTACAGGAGAAAAAAAAACGCATTGTGAATAGAGCACGTTAAGGAGAAATCCACACCAGGCAACCAACAGTCATGAAAAGAGACAATGGGGAGAGCGACAGACAGGGAGGGAGACAAATGGACATGAAAGGGAGACGATAGACAGGAAGAGCCAAAGACCGCAGAGAAAGAGGCAGACACATGAAAGGGGAGAAGAGGAGAGAGAAGGATAGTGGCAGGCAGACCGGGGAATGTAAGAGCATAGAGACAAGGTAGGGAGACGGGCAATGAGATGGGAAAACAAGAAGTCAATCTGAGTTATCGAAAGGCAGACTGTAGTAGAACAAAGATGTAGTACCCCTTACACACTGACAATCCCTCATCGCGATCACTCTAAAAGCGAAAGTGATCGCGATGACGCATGCTAGGGATGCGCGTGCAGCAGCGGGGGGAGGGGTATGGTGCTGAAGGCTGGCGCAGGAAAGGCAGATGGCTGGGCGAGAAGGGAGGGGGGAATGCGGGGAGCAGCTGTGCGCGTGCATGCCATCGTGCACTGTAGCTTGTCGCCAGCACAAAAATGTGGGTAGCGCTTTCTAAACCCACCTACTAAATGTCTCGCCAGACCAGCGCATGCGCTGGGTCAGGCGAGACCTAAAAACACACGCACAAGCGTGTGCGATTCCTGGCTCGATTTTTGAACCCTTTACAAGACGTCTCTGGCTGCCCAAGCAGTGCTGCGCACTGCAACGCTAGACGCGAGACATAAAAAGTTGTTACTTTGCTATTTTCATTACTAGAACCAAGATTTATTCAGTAGCAGGTAAGTGATACTTTTCATACAATAATACATTTCAATATGCGGTGTGGATAAGTTTCTTACCTGTAATCCAAGTTCTCTTCCAGGGGGTCCTCAGTTATAAGCACTGAATATTCCCACCCATGCACGAGGACCCCGGAAATAATAAAAAAATATATATGTATGTATGCATGTATTACCTACTGGCGGTCGCCAGTAGGTAGTTGTAGTTGGGACCAAATTTCCATAGGAAGAGCATTGTTCGTTTTGCTTATAACTTTGGCGTTGTTTGATGAATCTTCATGAAATTTTCTATGTTCATATCAGCTCCTATGTGGGAAGTTTGGGGGTGATTCGTCAAGGGGGGGCTGAGAAAAAAGGGGGGTCCCAAAACGTGTTTTCTCCATGTTAATTTCCATAGGAAACTTTAGACAAGGCTACAGGTCTAACAGGTGAACGGAAATACCCCAAATTTGGCAGGGAGAAGGGCCTTGGTCTAGAAAGCACGCTTTTGTTTATTTGGTGTAAATCCGTTCAGTAGTTTGAGAAATATCGAAATTCACAGATATCGATATTTGGGAATTCTCCCATCTGATTGGCTGAGGCGTTACAAGCACGAGCTTGCTGCTTATTGGTTGTGAGCGCAGCGAGCAGTTGCAACTAGGAAGTGTTGGCTGACATTTTGTGATTCTGTTGAAGCGAGTAAGGGGGAAATAAAGGCGAACAGAGTAGGAAAGAGGAGGGTAGGAGTGCTGTGAGGTGGTTAGGGTGTGCTATACAGGGAGTGATGTGATGGATTCACCCATACCGCTGTGAAAGTGCTGTTTTGCCCAGACCGGTGTGAAAGTGCTGTTTTGCCCAGAGTGAGATGGTGCTGAGGTGAGGTGCTGGTACACTCTCGGATGAAACCGTGAGCTGTTTGCTGTAAACTGATGTGCTCTGGGCGCTGTAGGATACTGGCCGCTGTAGCATAGCTGTGCAAGTGGTGTTAGCATGGGTTTAGACTATAGCGGGAGTGGGAAGCAAACTACTCGCCCCTACCGGTCTGAAGACTCGAATGGAATGTTTTAGCAAGCAGGAATAAAGATATAATCGTGAAGAATAGAATGCAGAAGGTTGCAATGCCACAGAAGACAAATGGTGAAATCCGGTGTGTTTAAGAAAGGGGCTGTGTGGGATAAAGCAATGGAGTCTGCAAGTTATATAAAAAGTGTCTTTGAGTGCCATAAATGGAACCACTGGTGCAAGAGCGAAGGCGTCCAGCTGAGGCAAACTCCAACCGCTTCAGCTGTATTCAAACATAAGCTCCTGCATCAGTCAATTCCACATTACATGTTACAGTTCCATGTGACAAACAATACCTATTAGACATGAATGACTGTAAATTGTAGAATGAAAATAATGGTAGGATACGATTACCACACTGTGCCAACCAGTTCCTAAACAATGCAGTGTGTTTTTATCTTGATCGCCAGTTCGTGAGCAAAGGATGAGGATGAGCTAATTTGTGTGAAAGGGTTTCGTGGATAAGAGGCAGGCAGAGAGGTGTGTACAAAGAATAGATATGGTTTCAAAATGGATGTCGGGTTTAGGCTAATTTAGCAAGTAAATAGAGTATTTGCATAGGCCACACATCATTCATCCCTGGTTAGTGTGGAGAGGTAAGGGTCAATAATGAAAACGGAGTTCTAAAGCCTAAGCATACTTAGAAAGTTATTATATGAAAATAGTTCAATTGAAGTGTATTAAAAAAATGTATAGGAAAAAAAAGTCACAAGATTTGGAAGAAATCAATCCAAGAATAAAGTGAATTTCTTACAAGTCTTGGAGATTGCAGTCCGGAAGTTCTTCAGCGGCTTGAGATGCGTAATGTTCCAAGAGGCGATTGTTGCCATCGTGTGAGAAAAGCGAAGCGATCCAATTTATATCCTTGAAGGGACAGTAATGTTCCTCGAATGTTGGAGCAGCAATTTGAATTGGCAGGCAATCTGCGATGTTGTCAAAGGTCGCACGTTGCAGGAAATCTTTTGCGGCTGCGCAGAAATCCCATTCCGCCAGAATACCTTTTAGCGTTGCATCGGCCATTGCTCCACTGCCCGAACAATCAAGTTCATGGTTTTCAAGATACTCCATTACCTGCTGGATATCGGGAGCGTTTGCTGGGATGTTGACAAGGCATAGAGCCAGTCGATTGGGCAAGCTTTGCAAAACAAAGATGGTTGCACGCAGATTGTATATGTGTAAATAAATGTCATGTTGTAGCTGGCTCCGATAATACATAGAGACAGGCAGCCGAAAAGTTGTTCCATTTTCTCACGGTATTGATGTAGCTTCGCGTAGAGGCATATTCTGTCAGACATGCTTGTTACCACAGGGAGTGTAGCCATTTTTAACAAGCTAAAATAGTAGTAGGCTGGCCGCAAACAGAGCGAGAATTATGGGCACTGTTGCTGTTATTCCAGAGATGATCGAATGAATGAAGTCTGGTATTAGACTAAACAGTTTGAAAGCCTGTAAGAAGGCCGGAGGAGACAATGTTAAAGTGTACCAGACCTTAAATGTCAGATGTGTTGAAAATTGTGTAACAATTCACAAAGAGTAATGGGAGGTTCGTATTTAAAAGGGAGTGTATTTTACTTGAATTTCGTGCTATCTGCAGTCGATAAATTACTTTTGGAGAAGTGAGGGATACTTCTGTTTGAAACAAAAGCGCTTTCAGTTTGTTCCGTTTAATCAAATCTGTTTTCAAAGTAGGTATTGAAGGCCAAGTTGAACTTTGGGAGTTACTTTGTGTGGGTGGGAATAGAGATTGCCAGAGGAAGTTATACGGTTTGAAACAGTAAGGACATCCAGTATGCCAGCTCACATTGCGTAGCAGTCCATGTTAAGAAGCAGATAACTGCAGTTAGAAAGCTGTGTGAATGTTGGTCTGATTGTGGGAGTTGGCGTGCTTTTAAGAAAGCACGCAAGATTGGGGTCTGTAAGCTTAGAAGCGTCGTGCAGTTGGACATTCTTGCATAGTTATGAATGACTGCCATTGTGGTCGCACTTTTCACCTGTGACAAAAACTTCTGTATCCTCTTTAAGACAGCGATATGTAAATGGGAGAAACCACTGCTGGTAAATAAACGCGCTACCTTATATAATCACATACAACATGACAAACATGTGCACCTAGCAGACAACACTACGTACTGTGGGAACCATAGCTAGCCATGTACACAAACCAAACATGGCATGGCACCTCTGCCACATAAAGCAGAATGCGGGGAGAGATGGGAGCAAAGTATGTGCGAAGGTGGCAAGTGATTCTCGATTATAAAAGTATGCTATGCAAAGTGTTGAGGGGATGTGCCGGGAAGACTTGAGTATGCAGAGCACAGACATTTACATGTCAACATACACTGATGGTCTATTGAGTGAAGTAGACAGTGGACGCAACCATGATAGTACAGTCAGTAGGGAAGATTACGAAAACATAGCGCGTACGTGCCCCCTCCCCCCCCCCCCAAATCTTTAGCGTAGTGGGCTGGCTCGGCGTACGCAAGGCTAGCGTAGGGGTATGAATAAAAGGCACGTTTCTCTGGGTATGGTTCTCTTCCGGAATGGCGAACATGTCTGTCAGGTCTGCGCATCTTACACCGCCACGAGGCTGACACAGTGAGCAAGGGTGGCTGCGGGAATAATGCTCTCAGCCTGCTGCTACCCAGGAACAGTCATGGCCACTGCGACGCACATATGGCCCACAGTTCACCTTTCGACACCATCATATGTGAAAGAGGGCCTACCACGTGCCGGCTGAAGCTTTTGGGCCGAGGTATGCGAGCTGGGAAGGCTCCTGAGATCAACGCTGGCTACCGCGACACAGGCAGACAGCGCCCAGCCTGAGGCCCAGCACAGTGAAGTGCTCTGTATAGTGCTAACACAGTAGTCCAAGAGGAACCAACAGTGGAACGGTGTCTTGATCCCACAATGGACAATGTTAGAACTGCATCTGAGAGTGCAGATGAACGTACTTACTTCGACCAGGTGCAAGCAACTCTAGGTCCCAACAGTGGAACGGTGTCTTGATCCCAAAATGGACGATGTCCGATATTACTTGCTGCTTGGTTTTGACAGAACTCCCTCCGTTGAGGTGCATCAGACTCTGTGCTTTCTTAGCTAACTGCTGCACATGATTATTGAGCTTGGTTGACTGCAGTCGGTGGAGTACACCGTGGTACAGCAGGTGGGAACAGTTAAACGGGGTCTTGATTCTGTGATTGAGGCTATCAGAAGTTAAAGTTTGTGATGATTTCTGTGTACCCAATCCGATCAGGTGCAACCAACTGCGTGCTTCCGAATCCAACTGCACGTGGCTGTGAGGCGTTAATGACAACTGCCTCTGGCCTACAGTGCGGTCAGCAGGGCTCACAATTCAGATGGAGTGGTGATTGTTTAATTACAGAATCCAGTAGACAACCAACTACAACATCTATTGAAATATACACAATAGCCTTTTAGTATACTTGCTTGAAGGAGTTTAAGATGACTTATAGGTCTAGTACAATGACCAAAAGTTCTTGGTAGAGGTAAACAACACTGAATAACAGTGTACACAGTGGACAGCAGAGATCGCAATTCAAATTGTTTTGATTTATTGCAGAGTTTTGTGTAATTTATGTTGTTGTATTTTGTGAAGAGGAAGTGAGAAAAAGTATTCATGGAAGACTGTGCTCACTACTGCCTTCAATTTAAACTGCAGACACCAGTGTTCACAATTCAGATCGAGTCGCTATTGTAGATGACGCAGTCCTGTAGGCAAAAGACATTGCTCCAGTGCGCTCTCTCCGCACCACACATACGCATCACAGGGTTCGCACACGGTTTTTGTAGCTTCGCGTACGGCAAACTGGGCAGCTCAAGTCAACACCACTTGGCTGTGGGCCCTTGCTGACCGCTCTCTGGCCTACACTGCAGAGAGCAGTGTTTACAATTCAGATCGAGTCGCTAATGCAGACGATGTAGTGTTGTAGGCAACAGACATTGCTCCTAGTACGGCCCGCCCGCAGCACGCATCATCGCTGGCTGTGCACATGCTGAATGCTTTTGATGTGGCTATCTAAGTGCACTAGACCTCATAGACCCTTTATGATACCATCTTTTTGTGTATTATTTCAGATCTACTGCCTGTATCTTAGTATACCACAAGTTATGGTTGTTTTATTTTTATTTTTTTTTGAAAACCTTTATTGTGCACATTTATGTCGTCTTACAACGCACAGTCACCGTCCAGGTGGTAAAGCAGTTAAATAAAGTGTACATCTCCAGATATGAGAACACAGCCATTTAGCCGACAACCCGGAGGTCCGGCGGCATTATGCAGGATGACATGCGCGCAGAAGAGGGGGTGTGCGCGTTGTGAAGGGAGTAGGCGCGGAATGTTACGTATGTGCTTTTTAGTTTTAGAGGTGTCTCAGGTGCATGCTATCAACGGTAAAGGATGGCGCTGTGATCTAACCCACTCCACGGCTATGCCGGCTGCCACCCAAGCCCCAAGCCAGTGACCCAGCGGACGTCGCCATGTCCCCAGGATGTAGAGGCCTCAAGTTATGGTTGTTTTATGATAGAATCTTTTTCTGTATTTCACGTCTAGTGTCCCTACCTTACTGCAGCACAAACTATTGACCCTTTTATTATTGAATCTCTGTGTGTGATCCAATGATTACTGTTGTAGTTGATGCTAGCAGCAACCATTCCCTGAGGGATGCTTTACACTCACCCTACACGTAACCAGCACAGACGTCACTGGATATGTAACCCTGGTAATAAAAAGGAGTCGAGCGCACGTGCCCGTACCCACTTCCACTATTTATCTGTGTCCATGAGTTTATTATGTATGCATGATACTGCCCCTGGGCCGTACCACATTACCTTGTGCTGTGAACAGCGTATGCAACCATGTTACCTCTGGCAGAGGGGACAAGTTCTGATATGTAGCTTTTAGATGCATGGCTATCACAGGTGGAAGGCTACTTTACAGAGCACGAGTATTGATGAAGATGATTGCATGTTGTGTGTACTGTCAGATGTGTACATAGCAAAAAGTTTTCAAAAAAGCTTTGTAAGCAGAAGAGGAGTCTCATCAAACGCTGTAGAGAGATGGGCGAAAATGGGTGGGGTCCTCCAACTGTTACAATGGGAAATGTTATGAACCAATCAAATGCTTTTCTTTAAGGTCACATGGCAATCGCCGCACCCGATGTGATTTTGAGAAAACATTACCATAATATAAGTTTATTACAGTTAGAAATATATAAATGCTTAAAATATTTTAGATTATCACTTGTTCTCATATACACTTAAAACTTATTTAGGTATAGTTTTGAGACGAAAAAAAAATGAGGGAATTGCGTTCCCGGCACGACACCATACGTCTATGACGTAACACAGGGCCTGGCAGCATGCACTCATCGCATACGCAACGCGCAGCGGGCATGACCCCAAACGTACAGGACATTAGGCGCGGCTTGATATTGCGTACCCGTCGCTTACCAAAGTATGTGCGACCACATACATATATGATAAGATGGACGCGGTGCCACAAACCCGTTGGATACGAAATGCGCATCCTTTACGAGTTTAGCAATATGGCGGATAGGATTCGCGTGGTGATGGAGCTTGGTACACTACCGGTACGGGACTTCAGTTTAAAAAAAAAAAAAACAATATACATACTTCTTTTTGAAGATATAAAACATTACATATTTTTCAAATTAAAAACAAAAAAGGATAATAGAGTTCAAAAATATTACCAAAAAAATGGAAATATAGGTTTTATAGTAATTGAAATATGAAATTAACATTTAAAAAAACCTTCGAAATTCACTGAAAAAATCATAGGTTTCAGGGACGTTATATAGTTAGTTGGACATTTGACTCCTATAAAACCAGAGAAATTCGCCCATTCGTTAGTTGAGCTAACTATAGGGACATTCCCTAGCATAGGGTTCACTGAGGAAAGTATAAATGGGGTCCATCATCAGACTACACTGCTTGTTTTCCCCCCCCTTACCTTGGATGGTTTTGGCAAACTTGCGTTGCAAGTCAAATCTGGGTCCCCATCCGATCCAGTAAGGCCTGCTCTCTTCCGAGATCAAGCTTTTATGGGGCGTACAGCCGTATGCTCCCTTGTCAACCTCTCCTTGGAAACGGGAACTGTTCCATCTAAGTGGAAACAAGCTGTGGTGTCCCCGATCATTAAAAAGCCCACCCTGGACCCTTCCAAGCCTGAGAGCTATCGCCCCATCTCGTTGTTACCCTGGCCAGCCAAGATCACGGAGGCCCACGTCAACCTGGCCCTGTCTGAACATCTGACTCGGACCAATGCCCTCGACCCCACACAAAACGGATTCCGTGCTGGGCACAGTACGGAAACTGCGTTACTTGTGATGGTGGAACATCTCCGGGCAAGGTTGGATGCTGGTCAAACGGCGGCGCTTATTTTGTTAGATCTTAGCGCCGCCTTTGATACGGTAGACCACAGCATCCTCCTGCGTCGGCTCGAGGAGACTGGCATTGGCGGTCAGGTGTTGCAATGGTTCCGCTCCTTTTTAGATGACCGCTCCTTCTGTGTTGCCATCCCTCCCTTCAAGTCCAACTACCAACCACTGGCCATGGGGGTTCCGCAAGGGTCCTCGCTGAGTCCCACGTTGTTTAATCTTTACGTGAGACCGCTGGCGGATGTCGCTAGGCAGTGGGGCCTTACTTTGGTCTCATATGCTGACGACACTCAGCTGGCGGTTACTCTCAGTGGGGATGCGGAGATTGAGGCCCCCAGGTTTCAGTCCGGACTGAAGGCGGTGGCTAGTTGGCTGACAGGCAACTGCCTTCAGCTAAACGCCACTAAAACAGAGGTGATGGTCGTCGGGAAGGGAGTGGAGCTGTGGGGTGACCACTGGTGGCCCTCAGAGTTGGGACCTACTCCGATCCCGGTATCGGAAGTGAAAAATCTGGGGGTATGGCTGGATGCGGGCCTCTCCTTTGTAGGCCATACTAAAAGAACCGCGGCCTGTTGTTTTGGTCTCCTGAGGGGCTTGAGACCTGTTCTCAAGTTCTTTGACGCCCCGACCAGGCAGCTGGTAATCCAGGCTACCATCATCTCCCGCCTGGATTACGCCAGCTCTCTCCTGGCCGGGGCTAACCAGGCTGAACTGACCCGCTTACAACGGGTTCAGAATGCTGCGGCGAGGGCGATCGTTGGCTTGCCCAGATTCTGCTCAGTTACAGGTGTCCTTCGCTCCCTACACTGGCTTCCGGTTAGGAAGCGCATCCTCTTCAAGGTATTGTGCCTTGCTTTTAAAATCTTGCGTGGTACAGGCCCGGAAATCCTGTCGAGTTGTCTGTCTTTCTATGTCCCTGCCCGTAGCCTTCGCTCTCAGGGTCTGGCCCTCGCGGTGGTTCCCAGATTTAGGCTTAGCCGCATGGGAGGCCGCTCGTTTAGGGTAATGGCTGCGTCAGCATGGAACTCCTTGCCTGTTGAAATCCGCGTGCTGGAGGACCTTCTGACCTTTCGGAGGGCTATAAAAACCTTCTTGTTTTAGCTGTCTTTTAGTATCTGTTTTTAGCCTGTGGTTGTGTTACGTGCTACCTTGTCTCTGCGCCAGGACGCTCCTTGGCTGGAGTATCTGTGCGCACAATAAATAGTCGTAACATAACATAACATATAACCCGCGCGCCCGCAATACCCTGGTGATGACATCACATATTACATCACTCAAGACCTGGTCAGTGACATCACTGATGACATCTTAAATGACATCACTGATGACATCATCCACCTGATAATCTGATGCACATACTGAAGGCCAAATATAAACTTTGATACACGCACTAAAATACTGACTACTATTTTTGAAACCATACACACAACAATGCCAGATACTACATAGCACCCACTATTTCCTAGGTCTACACTCACATCCACTCACTTATACATGCAGTTACTCATCAATACAGTACTATAATATGCACTCCTACACCTATACATACAGTCACAGTCTACCACTCATCCATAGAGTTACTCACACACCTAGTCAGTCATGCAAAGAATCAATCACATACCCATTTACTCATGTATACAGTACACCAACTGCGTTATTTATACACACATCACATCTTTATGCAGACACTAACACATGCTTACTGTCTTATACAATCACTGGTACAAGCAGACACTTTTATACACCCACTCCTTCAAATAACTTACTCACGTATAGTCATTTATATACTCCAACACTCACATATACTGCCTTAAAACATATGTAGTTACTCACACATATACCAGTGAGACATTCATTCACTCACCAACACACCCATACACACACTAACTCACCCAGAGCCCTTCCCAGATGTACTTTTGAATCCATACAACCAGTGAATCACCCACTCAGACATGTATGCACAGTCACATCCCCCACCCACCCACACAGACACTAAGGCACTCATACAGATACTCAGACAAAAAACTCAATAACCCATATAGACACTCATGTAGCTACTCACCAACCCATGCAGCCTCTTATACACCAACTGAGACACTAATACAGACTTTCACACAGTTTAGTCACTAACACATACATTCAGTAACATGTTCAATCACTCAGTTATACAGTCAGTCATGCACCTACTAAATAATCCATTCAGGGATTTGTAAATTCACTCTTTCTTCAATACACCTTGGCATAGATATACATGAAAAATATTTAGTCTTTACAGAAACACATTCACTGGATGATGCCATCAGTGATGTCACTGACCATGTCATGAGTGATGTAATATGTGACGTCCTAACCAGTGCATTGCAGGCACGCGAGTTATAGTTAGCTCAACTAACTAGACCTGGCGAATTTCTCTGGTTTTATAGGAGTCAAATGTCCAACTAACTATGACATCCCTGAAACCTATGGTTTTTTCAGTGAATTTCGAAAGGTTTTTTAAATGCTAATTCCCAACTATAACGTCTGTAAAACCTATGTTTTTTTCAGTGAAATATATGTATACACACACACACACACACACACACACATTGGGCCATATGCATCAACACATTTTCCCATAGACACAGAATGAGCAAAACCCTTTGATGCATCTGGACCATTATTTCACATATGAATGCCGCCCCTTTAACAAAAGAGGGTAATCCATGCCATAATAACTATTTTTGCAAACACATACTATAGAATATAGACCACAGGAGGCCAAGCATTACTTGAACTCTTTTTAATGAGCAGAATTAACACCTAACTGCGAAAGAGCCTGCATTGTTAGCCTGCAGGCTGCATTGAAAACCAATATCATAGAAAATGAAAGCAGCTGTAACACAAAAACTGGCACGGTGCCTTTAAGGCAGCCATGACCCAGCTTCTCATCATGCCTCAGGGGTGACAGGTCACTTCTTTGCGGAGACCCGAGGGTCAGGGCACAGAAGTCTTATTTGCCTGGGGAGGCGGGTGTTTTGCTTATGACTGATGTGGATACCTCTGAAAGGAAATTAGGATTACAGGTAAGTAACTTATCCTTCTCTTCCAGGGGATCCTCATCAATAGCCATAAGCACTGTATCGAATAGTAAGCCCATCCTCAGGCCTGCGGGAAAATGATAAATGACAAAAACCAAATCTATTCAGCTTTGGAACAAATTTCTCAAGGATGCCTGGCCCACTTGAGTGTCCGCTCTGGTATCTGAATCAAGGCAATTGTGTCTCATAACTGTATGTATCGATCTCCAAGTGGCTGACTTGCAGATCTCAGAGATCCGCACATTATTAAGAAAAGCCGTCGTAGCTGCCTTTCCTCTAGTGAAGAGGTCTTCAAACTTTTTTGCTGTGAGCCCCCCTGAGCAAAAAGGTTTTCAACTTGGGCCCCCCTCCAAATGTTTATGGCAGTACTTTGGGGGAGTGGAAATATTGAGGCCAGTGCAGGGAGCAGGATTACCATTTCAGTAAAACTTTTTCTGAAGCCGATAATCCACACTAAATGTGACCCTTATAAAAGAGCAAATAAATCAATCTCACAACTCCTGATAATTGGTGAGTTGTGAGACCCTCACACTTCTTGACCCCAATGCAGCTGCAAAAATTGCACTAATGATAGTTGCAGCCCTGAGTGGCAGTCTGTGTCTTCTGCCTCTTTCACCTCTTCCCCACCATGCAAGGCCATCACTCCAATCTTGGAACAGACTATCCCTTTCAGAATAAAATAGCTCCGGCATGTTTCCCACCACTTTGCAGTAAGGGTGCTCTCACCGCTAATAGTAAGAAGACAAGTGAGCCTCTGATACTCTTTTATAAATGAAGGCAATCATAATTGTTATGTAGTGGGCCTCTCACTCCTTGGCCCGAGTGCCACTGCACCTGCTTCAGTAATGAGATCAATTGCCTTGCGAAGTGGTGGTCTTATCCAAATATAGGCCTCCTTCTTGCCCATTTCCTTGCTCTGCAATCTCTCTGAGGCCTAAGCTAATGTGTCTCCCCTGATTCAACTTACCCTTCTTTTGGGCCATTGGTCCAAGGCCCATAGCAACACTGGCACAATAGTGTTGCACTGGGCCCCAATGTAATCAAGAAAAGATAGTAAGACAATACTAATCAGGGTTATTTTGACACCTCACACCCCTATGCCCCCATACCACTGCATATGTAGCAAAAATGTTACCTACTACTCTGCCCACTGGCAGATCACTCCTAGACATGAGGTCCAAAACTGGTTGTCTGCCCTGTTGTGTAAAAAACCAGAAGGAGTAAATCCCACATCTTGCTGCCTGTGGCTGGATCTGTTCCCTGCGCAGCAAGATTAACCTGGGTCCTAATGCAAACAAGGAAAACAAGCTTTTGCAATGCAATAGGTCTCGCATTATTTACGTTTGAGCTATTGGCATTGCTAAATAATGCAACACCAATAGCTCAAACTGCCAGTCTAGACTAATAAAAGGCCTGACGCCTCAGCACTCATTATTTCAAGTGAATGGAAGTGTCCTGAAGCACTCTTCCCGTCACCTGTGCAGGACACAAGAAGCCATCATAACAACAGCATGCAGCAAACTAACCATGTAGGCCACAATAGTGGCGCTGCTTGGGAGATTCCCTGATATCGGCCTCTAAGAGCCCGTCAGGCTGAGGATGAGTCAGTCGCACGCCAGGAACGAGTGTGTAAGACTGTCAGACTGGGGCATAGACAGCCACAGAGGCACAGCTTGGTACTTTTTATAGGACATGAGGGATGAAGCAGTGCTAGTCACACGCCAGGCTGGGCCTTTAAAAGGCAGGTAGGGCTGTGCAGGTGTGACCCTTTACCTATGCTACTGAGAAGACGTTAGAGCCGGGGAAAAGTCTGTCAAGTGCCAGACTCGTGCCTTTTCACCGCTTCCGGGGTGCAGGAATAGTCAGGCACACAGTCTTGTGCCTGTAAAAGAGAAGTTGGGCATGGGCAGGAAAAGGTCACGTGTCAACTATTGGTATCTGATAGGTCGATAGGGTTGGGTCAGAGTCAGATAGGCTCTTGCCTTTCGAAGCACCAGCAGAGATGGGGCAAGTGTCAGACTTGTGTCCTCAAGTGGCCAGAAATAAATCGACTGAAGTAAGTCTCCCTACAACTATGTACATTCTGGGATCCACTGAGGGATGGAAACAGCCTTTGCAGAAGTAAAAGTCAATAACAATCTGCACATACCTGCAGGGGAGGGTGGGGTCTGTTGTCATTTTTGACATGATTCTGGGCGAGGGTCGATGGAAACAGTGACACGGAAAGGGACACAGACTCGTTCTCACTTAAACATCAAAGACACCACAGCAACTCTTGCTGAATGGAGAAGTTAGTAGCTAATCCCCACATTTTATGCACGCTGCTTGAATCCCTCCAGACAACCAGCGCCTGATGACCCGGTATATATATATATATATATATATATATATATATATATATATATATATATATATATATACATATGCTTCAAACTTTGTCCTGCAGCAGAGGCGCACTCCTCCAGCCAATGGGTTTCACAACTCTTTATTAGCGAGCAACAAGGTTACAGCTCTGCCTTTTAAATCCATTGCCTTACGCGTTTCAGAGCGTCCACGCTCTTTCTTCAGAGGCAGATTCAAACGCACAACAGTTCTCTTAGATTACCCACAGTTCCCTACATGTCTCGGTTGAGTCTTCCGGTGTGCCCCTCTAGGGCGCGCTTATAGATATTTATATGCTTTTAAATGCTATTTTCTCAGGAACTACTGAACAGATTGACACCAGACCTGCAAAAGGCACTTCCCCTGACCTGAGGACTACCTCTCTGCCAAATTTCAAGTAATTCTGTTCAGCCGTTCATGCTGTACCTTCGACTAAAGGTCCTATGGAAAAATGCATGGGGAAAACGTGTTTTGGGACCCCCCCTTTTTCTCGGCCCCCGCTTGACGAATCACCCCGAGACTTTCAGGATAGGAGCTGAACGTAGCGCCCCATTAGTTTTGAAAATTTAGCGAGGATTCGTCAACCAGCACTAAAGTTATTCAAAATAGAATTATCAGATTTCCTATGGAAACTCGGTCCTAACTATAACCATCTACTGGCGACCGCCAGTAGATTATATATATATATATATATATATATATATATATATATATATATATATATATAGCTACGCGCCTCCTCTCACTTCAAAAGACAGCACTCGCGCTCGCGGGGGAGGGTCAATAGATTTATTTTGACTCACAACGCTTCAACCAGACGCGTTTCGGAAAACGCCTTCCTCGATGGTATAAGGGCGCGCCAGAAACTGCCATATTTTATATTTGCATATGACCAAATTTCCTGTTTAACAACATAAACAAACGACCAATTCATTTGTCTTACCCATCAGCACCATATTGGAATGTCCTATACATCGTTTTGTCGATTACAGATAAATGCCACAGTTAAATTCCCCGATAAGGGCATAGTTTAACGAGTGTTTGTACATAAACAATTCATAATTAAAAACATTTGCTGCATCACGCCCTCGATGGGCCAATATTCCCACATGTACATATATGGGATTATCTAAGCAATCAGTTTTCGAACCAATCCAGCCCTGTATGGGCTCAAGCGCAATTGTCACATGCGGTCCTCTTCTAAACCCTATGAAGGTCAACACCATCAATTAAATCATAATCTTGTTCTTGATGACAAAAAAGAATCATAAACAATTAAAAACATTATATAGAAAGACCATTATACAGAAAAAATTGTGCAGAATAATCAACATCAGAGTCACATTTAATTATTCTTCATATTATTCAATTTTTCAGCAATTTCATATAGACCCAAATTCATTTAGAAAGTATATTCATACTTATAAATATGGTAGAATAACATCTCAGATGTAACCGCTTCTATGGGGGAGAGCCCTCTACCCTAGATGCACTGTGAGTTCCTCATTACTATTGAGTCCACTGGGGGTCTTCGTACCAAGATCTATAATGTACCTTGACTCTAACCTTAATTTTGTTGCTCTATCCCCTCCTCTTATGTTTACAGGCACATGATCCAGCGCAAAGAAAGTTAATAGATCGCTGTTACAGTTATGATGCGCTTGAAAATGTCTTGCAACGGGATACGTTACATCCCGATTTTTTATTGCTCGTGTGTTTTCTAAGATGCGTATTTCTGTTTGATGGATAGTACTCCCGATGTATCTTAAACCACATGGACATACCAGACAGTATACCGTGTATGTGGTACTGCAAGTTAAGAACTTTCTGATCCACCTTGGTTTTTAGTTCCAGTTACTTCATATGACAGAAGAACAAGTTACTTACCTTCGGTAACGATGTATCTGTAAGAAACATTAGTTAGTTAGATTCCTCACCTTAGAATATCCCCAGGCGTCAGACTGGATCCGGAAGATTTTTTCGTCAGCAATACCCCTTGCGCGTCGCTAGGCGTCGTCTGCGGCTCCGCGTCCGTCGTCGGCGCCGTGCGGCGGGATGATGTCGGAGTACTTCGACGCCGCCCTCGCGCGCTGACGTCAGTTCTTGTACATAGCTTTCCGCGCCAGGAACGCAGAGCCATGCAAGAGACCGACACTGGTACCAAAAATAAAATCTAGGGGCCGGAAAAGGATATCCTTAACCCTAGATGTCAGTTCGCAGAACGGGGAGGATGGGTGGGTCTGTGAGGAATCTAACTAACTAATGTTTTACAGATACATCGTTACCGAAGGTAAGTAACTTGTTCATCTGAAAGAAACACGTTAGTTAGATTCCTCACCTTAGAATAGATACCCAAGCAATACCAACCCCGGCGGTGGGTCTGCGAACCAAGATCACACCAGAAAGTCCTGGAGGACAGAACGGCCAAAGAAGCCATCCCTCCGGACTTGGCTGTCAAGGCAATAATGCCTGGCAAATGTGTGGAGCGAAGCCCACGTAGTCGCCTGACAAATGTCCTGCAAAGGGACACCCCGTCCCAAAGCAGTAGTAGCCGCTGTGGCCAGAGTAGAATGGGCGCGCAGCCCAACAGGCGGGTCCTTTTTTGCCAAGGAATAACAAATTTTGATGCACAAAACGACCCACCGAGAGATGGTCCGTTTGTGCACAGCTTTCCCCTTCTTAGCACCCACGTATCCAATGAAAAGTTGGTCGTCCACCCGGAACTGCTTTGTGCGGTCCAGACAAAAAGAGAGCGCACGTATTGGGTCCAGACGGTGGAGCCTCTCTTCCTCTTTGGAAGGATGCGGAGGCAGAAAGAAGGTGGGCAAGGTGACAGATTGCCCAAGATGAAAGGGGGTCACCACTTTCGGTAGAAAGGAAGGACGAGGCCGAAGGACAACCTTGTCCGGATGAACAGATAGAAAAGGAGGCTTTGACGATAAAGCCTGGAGCTCACTCACCCGTCTAGCCGAGGTGATGGCTACCAGAAAAGCAGTCTTAAGCGTCAGCAGACGAAGAGGATAATTATGAAGAGGCTCAAAGGGAGCGCACATTAGAAATGTGAGAACAAGATTCAAGTCCCACTGAGGCATTACAAAAGGGACAGGAGGGAACGTGTGAGTAATGCCTTTTAGAAAGCGTGTAACTACCGGGGACTTGAAAAGAGAAGGCTGATCAGGAAGCCTTAAGAAGGCAGAGATGGCAGCAAGATAACCTTTCAAGGTGCCCAAGGCAGAGCCCTGCTGGGCCAAGGAAAGAAGAAAGAGAAAACCTCAGAAAGAGGGGCGGAAAGGGGATCCACAGCCTTTGCTGTGCACCATGCCACAAATTTGTTCCACCGGCAGGCGTATACCGTATTTGTGGAGGGACGCCTGGCTGCCAGAATGATATCACAGACTTCAGGAGGCAAGTCGAATGGCATCAACTGCCGCCGCTCAATCTCCACGCATGGAGGTGGAGGCTGGACAGGTTCGGGTGGAGGACCGTCCCCTGCTGCTGCGACAGAAGATCCTCCCGAAGGGGCAGACGTATCGGAGGATCGGTCAACATACTGAGTAGCTCGGGATACCAATACCTTCGTGCCCAGTCCGGAGCCACCAAGATGACTTGGGCCCGGTCGCGCCTGATCTTCTTCAGCACTCTGGGCAGAAGTGGTATAGGCGGAAAGGCGTACAACAGACCGCAACTCCACTCGTGACGAAAAGCGTCGCCGAGCGAGTGCCGCCAACGCGCAGAACTGCTGACATTGCGCGTTCTCTTCGGTGGCGAATAGATCTAACCAAGGCTCTCCCCACTGCTGAAAGAGACCTTGTGCCACGTCGGAGGTCATACGCCATTCGTAATCCATCCTGCACTGGCGGCTGAGTTCGTCTGCTCTGGCGTTCAGAGAGCTCGCCAGATGTTGAACCACTAGGGTGACGCCCTGGTGTTCCAGCCATGTCCAGAGGCGCAGAGCCTCCTGACAAAGGGTCCACGACCCCACCCCGCCCTGTTTGTTGCAATACCACATGGCGGTGGTGTTGTCCGTGAACACCTGCACGACACTTCCCCGGACAGAGGGAAGGAAGGCTTTCAGTGCAAGTCGGATCGCTCTCAGCTCCAACAAGTTGATGTGGAGACGAGACTCCGCCGGAGACCAGAGACCTCTGATCTCCGCCTCTCCCATATGGCAACCCCATCCCAGGAGGGACGCATCCGTCACTACGACATGCTCCGGTTGGGGAAGGGAGAGGCTCTTGCCCATGACCCAATCGCAGTCCGTGAGCCACCACTGCAACTGCTGTGCAGTGCCCTCCGAGATCAAGACATGGTCTGACAGGTTTCCGTGATGCTGGGCGCACTGAAACTTCAGGTCCCACTGCAGAGCCCGCATGCGCCGCCTGGCGTGATGCACTAGTAGGATGCAGGAGGCCATCAGCCCCAGAATCCGCAACACAAGCCTGACCGAAACCCAGGATAGAGGCCGAAAGATGGGAATCAGGGCCTGAATATCCCGGACCCGCTGTTCCGGCGGATAGACCCGAAACTGCGCCGAATCGAGAACCGCTCCGATGAAGAGGAGCTTCTGAGAGGGACTCGGGTGGGACTTCGGCACGTTGATGGAAAACCCCAGCAAATGCAGGAGATCCGCCGTAGTCTGGAGGTGGGAGACGACTGCCTGGGGCGAGCCCGCTTCAACAACCAGTCGTCGAGATAGGGGAAGACTGGAACCCCTGATCTGCGCAGATGAGCTGCGACCACCGCCATCACTTTCGTGAACACCCGAGGGGCACTGGTGAGGCCGAAGGGGAGCACGGTGAACTGAAAATGCTCCTGGCCCACCATGAACCGCAGGTACCGCCGGTGGGCCGGCAGGACGGGGATGTGGAAATATGCGTCCTGCAAGTCCAACGCTACCATCCAGTCTCCAGGGTCGGGGGCAGCTAGAACCTGAGCCAGCAGGACGGGGATGTGGAAATATGCGTCCTGCAAGTCCAACGCTACCATCCAGTCTCCAGGGTCGGGGGCAGCTAGAACCTGAGCCAAAGTCAACATCTTGAACCGTTCCTTCCGGAGGAAGGCATTGACGTTCCTGAGGTCCAAGATAGGGCGTAGGTCCCCCTTGCCCTTCTTGGGAACCAGAAAGTAGTGGGAACAACAACCACGACCTACTTCTGGGCTCAGAACGCGCTCGACGGCCTCTTTGGCCAAGAGGGCCGAAACTTCCTCTTGCAGAAGATTCAAATGATCCTCCGAGATACGGTGGTGCTACGGTGGCATGGCTGGAGGGGTCGTCTAGAAGGGGAGGGAATAGCCCCTTCGGACGATTTGCAGCACCCACCTGTCCGAAGTGATGGTACGCCAGTGGAGCAGGTGATGGCAAACTCTGCCGCCCACTGGCGAGGAATGGGCCGGAAAGCTCGGACTAGGAAGGCTTGGAGGCGGATGCTGCCGGGGTGGATGTGGGCTGACCGCGTCGGCCTCCAGAACCGCCTCGGCGGAAACCACGCCCGCGCGCAGGTTGGGTCTGCGGCTGGTGGCTAGGCGGACGTGAGGAGTCGCCCCTTCCATGGCCACAAAAGGGGCGAAAAGCGGAAGTTTGCGATCGCGGGGCCGAGAGGCCCAAGGACTTGGCCGTAGCCCGGGAGTCCTTAAAGCGATTCAGCGCACTGTCCGCTTTCTCACCAAAAAGGCGAGTGCCATCAAAGGGCATGTCCATGAGAGTGCTCTGGACATCCCCCGAAAAAGACGTGGACCGCAGCCAGGCGTGACGTCTAAGCGCCACCACGGTAGAAATCGCCCTACCCAGCAAGTCCGTCGTGTCAAGCCCACATCGGATTGCATGTCGTGCTGCATCCCTCCCATCGGCCAGAGCCTGGGTAAGTCGTGTTCGGGCCTCCTCCGAGCACAGGGGCAGCACGTCCTCCACTGTATCCCACAGAGAGTGGGAATAACGGTCCAAAAGACAAGCGGTGTTTAAAAACCGCAGACCCAAACTAAGGGAGGAGAACAGCTTTTTGCCAAACTGTTCCAGTCTCTTGGAATCCCGGTCCGGCGGGGCGGTCGGGAAGGAGGATTGGGAGGTAGAAGCCTGGATAACCAGGCTCTCGGGGGTGGGGTGTTGGGACAGAAAACTGGGGTCGCCCGGAGCAGGGCGGTGGCGCCTGGCAACGTTCCTGTCCACAGGAGAAACTGTGGAGGGCTTGGACCAGGTGCCCTGCAGAACGTCAATGAGGGCCTCATTGAATTGCAGCAGAGGCTCAGTGGAGCTTGCTGCAGACTGAAGCACCTCGGTGAGGACGTTAGTCCTCACGGCCACGGCAGGCAGCTCGAGCCCAAGGGCTGCGGCCGCCTTGCGCAGCACCACAGAGAAAGCAGCATCCGAAGAGCGGTGTCGCCTCTTGGACTTCTTGGAGTGCTTCAACTTACCCTAAGACTTGGAGCCAGACGAGCGATGATGACGTCGGCTGCGGCTCTGCGACCGATCCTTGGACCTCCTCCTGGACCGGGATCGAGAGGGGCGCGGAGCAGAGTGGCAAATCTCGAGGAACTTACGGGACCGCTCCCGTCTAGCCTTCGAGGTCAGGGCCTTGCAGTCCGAACAAGACTCCGCGTCGTGGTTGAGGCCCAAACAGTAAAGGCACCGGCGGTGATGATCCGTAACCGACATCAAGCGGTTACAGTCAGCACAGGCTTTGAAACCAGGCATCCTACCGGCACCGGAGTCGAGACAAGATCAAAAAGGATCAAAAAACTTAGTCAAAAAAGACTAAAAGGGGTAGCTCTCCCGGATCTGCGCTTACTGGCGCGGAAAAAAGAAGAACTGACGTCCGCGCGCGAGGGCGGCGTCTAAGTACTCAGACGACGTCATCCCGGCGCACGACGACGGAAGCGGAGCCGCAGACGACGCCTTGCGACGCGCAATGGGTATTGCTGACGAAAAAATCTTCCGGATCCAGTCGGACGCCTGGGGATATTCTAAGGTGAGGAATCTAACTAACGTGTTTCTTTCAGATCCTTCTTGCTGTTCCTATATGATTGCATCTACCACATGGGTAGAAACCATGGTCTAGGAACTGTTCGTACAAAATGACTTTTAGTTAGTGTCCCTCAATGCTCTTGCTCTTCTAAAAGTGAGCATGGGGCGCCTAGGTATATTCATCCCGTTCTCAACAAATTCCAATTTTTCTTTAATATTGTTCTCAATTCTCCTGCTCCACTTGAAAAGGTTATCATTCTAAAATGATCTTTTTTCTCTGCAGTCTTTTTTTCTTTTAGAAGATCGTCTCTAGACTTGGACTGCACTCTTGAGAGGGATTCCATCAATGACTTTTAACTATATCCTTGTGCTTTAAACCTCCCTATGCTAGATTCTGCACTGGAAATAAAGTCTGCCTCATTGGTACAGTTTCTCTTTATCCTGAGAAATTCCCCATAGGGAATACTCAGGACCAATCTAGGGGGATGACTGCTTGTCGAGTGTAAGGTAGAATTCCCAGCAGTAGGCTTTCAAAACAACCGTGTATTGATCTTCCCCGCATCAATAAAAACCTCTAAGTCAAGGAAATTCCCACTTAGAGCTTATTTCAACTGTAAAACGCAAGTTATTCTCATTAGCATTCAAAATAACTGCAAACATCAAAGCTGATTCTTGTGACCCTCTCCAAACCAGAAAAAGATAGTCTATATATCTGTACCAGGCCACTATTTTCTGTGTCCATTCCCCATTGGTAGACGCCCAGGCCACCCGCTCCTCCCATCAGCCCACGAAAAGATTTGCGTAGCTGGGGGCGAAGCAGATGCCCATGGCCGTACCCGTGAGTTGTTTGTAGAGCTGGTCCTGGTACAGAAAAATATTGTTTTCAAGACAAAAAGTTAGAAATTCTAACAGCATAGAGCTATGTTCTGTGAATTTCACAGAGCGTGTGTCTGAAAAAGATTTCACAGCTTGAATACCATCGGCGTGTGATATATTGGTATACAAGCTAGCTATATCCATAACTAGCATGCAATCACCTTCCCGCCAATTGATCTGTTCAACATGCCCCAGAAAATCTTTAGTATCTAATATAACTGCGCAGATTTTTCACAAAATCAGTTAAAAAATAATCAATATATACAGACATATGCTCAAGCAGACTTCCTGGATTGGTTTGAAAACAGATTGCTTAGATAATCCCATATATGTACATGTGGGAATATTGGCCCATCGAGGGCGTGATGCAGCGAATGTTTTTAATTGTGAATTGTTTATGTACAAACACTCGTTAAACTATGACATTGTCGGGGAATTTACCTGTGGCATTTATCTGTAATCGACAAAACAATGTATAGGACGTTCCAATATGGCGCTGATGGGTAACACAAATGAATTGGTCCTTTGTTTATGTTGTTAAACAGGAAATGTGGTCATATGCAAATATAAAATATGGCAGTTTCTGGCGCGCCCTTATACCATCGAGGAAGGCGTTTGCCGAAACGCGTCTGGTTGAAGCGTTGTGAGTCAAAATAAATCTATTGACTCTCCCCCGCGAGTGCTGTGTCTTTTCTGAAGTGAGAGGAGACGCGTAGCGACAATATTGGCGGGAGCACCCCCCGCCGTACAGCACCCGTTCGTGAGTGCGAGAAATTGGTGCGAGTGGAGCGGTTATATATATACATACATACATACACACACACATACATACACATTATCTACTGGCGGTCGCCAGCAGATAGTTATAGTTAGGACCGAGTTCCCATAGGAAATCTGAAAATTCTATTTTGAATAACTTTAGCGCCGGTTGACGAATCCTCGCGAAATTTTCAAAACTAATGGGCCGCTCAGCTCCGGCCCTGAAAGTCTCGGGGTGATTCGTCAAGCGGGGGCTGAGAAAAAAGGGGGGTCCCAAAACACGTTTTCCCCATGCATTTTCCCATAGGACCTTTAGTCGAAGGTACAGCCCGAACGGCTGAACAGAATTACTTGAAATTTGGCAAAGAGGTAGTCCTCAGGTCAGGGATGTGCATTTTGCATATATGGTGTCAATCTGTTCAGTAGTTCCTGAGAAAATTGCAGTTAAAAGTACATAAGTATCTATATGCGCGCACCGCGTGCGAGCGTAATTCTGATTGGTGGTTAGAGGTCAGTCAACATTCGAATCGGTCGAAATCAGGAAGTGTCGGACGCCATTTTGTGTGTGGCAGTGAAAAAGAAAGGTGGAGAACGTGAAAAGAGGGTAGAGAGTTCCTGACCCCCTAGCCTTTGTCAGGGGGTCCCTGAAGGACCCCGTAGGGTGAAAAAAACATTTTATTTTTTTTCATAAAATCGCGGGGTGTGGGCAAGGTGAAAAATCCTTAAAAAAAATAATAAATATTTTAAACGAGCCATTCCATATTACAGGATACAATCAATCTATAACTATATACATAGGTAGTTTATTGTAAAATAAATATATAAAAAATATAATACATACATAAATTAGCATTTAAAAAACCTTACAAATTCACTAAAAAAACCGTAGGTTTCACACACGTTATAGTTAGAAATTAGCATTTAAAAAACCTTACAAATTCACTAAAAAAACCATAGGTTTCACACATGTTATAGTTAGCTGGACATTTCACTCGTAAAAAACCATTGAAATTCCCCCGTTATAGTTAGTTCAGCTAAATATAACTGGCGCGACCGCAATCCACTGCTGATGACGTCACATATTACATCACTCATGACATGGTTAGTGACATCACTCATGACATCACTGATGACATCATCCAGAGAATATGTGTCTTTCTGAAAAATAAATATTTTTTATATATGTATATCTAAAGGTTAATGGAAGAATAAATGGGTAAATAAGTGTCTAAATGGATGTTTTTTTTGTAAAATTAATTGTATAACTGACTTATTAACAGTATCTTAGTGAATACAGTTAATGTTAATTGTAGTTTATACAGCGCTTAATACCTGCAGGTCTCTAAGTGCTATGAGCAGATCCACGGGAGTACCAGGGGGAGATTGTAACGCGAGAAAGGGGAGTTAAGCCCAAGCTTCCGTAAATAAGAGGGTCTTTAGTTTCCTCCTGAAAGGCAGGAGGCGGCTTTCCGAACGCAGCTCGCCTGGCAGTCTGTTCCAGAGTTGCGGCATGAGAGTGGAGAAGGCTCGACCACCTTTCGAGGAGTAGTGAAATCGTGGACATTTTAAGAGGCCCTCCGTGGAGGACCTGAGTGTGCGGCAGGGGGTGTATATTGCCAGGCGTTCCTTATTGTATTTGGGGGCTTGCCCAAACAAGGCCTTATGTGTAATGCAGAGGCCTTTAAATTTGGCCCTCTGCTTGATGGGTAGCCAGTGCAGTTGTTGTAGTAGGGGAGAGGCCAGAGTGTGTCTGGGTAGTTTAAAGATCTGTCTGGCCGCATCATTCATTATCACCTGCAGTCTGAGCAGCAATGAATCTGGCCGTCCAATATAGAGTGAATTCCCATAGAAAAGCCGGGCCAGGATCAAGGCGGTAACAACTGTCCTCATTGCTGAAAAGGAGAGGATGGGGAGAGTCTCCTCAGCTGCCTGAGTAGGCTCACACAGATCCCGAAGACGGAAGTGATTTGGTTTGTCAGCGAGTGTTTAGCATCTATCTTGATTCCCAGGCATTTTAACAACAGCTGGTGCAGGGATGGCACCCAGCTCGTCGGGCCAAAAATTGGGAGTCCCAGGGATTGCTGTTATTAGTGACAGCCAGCACCTCCGTTTTATCTGGATTGACCTTGAGTGAGTTAGCGGTCCTCCAGCTGACCACAAACCTCAAGATGTCTTTTACCCGTGCGTGAGCTTGAGGACTGCTGTCTATTTGGACAATAATTTGCGTATCGTCTGCGTAGATGAAGACCTGGCAGTTCATCAAGGCGAACTTCTTAATCAGGGGTCTGAGGTAAATGTTGAACAGGAGGGGGGATAATGCAGACTCCTGTGGGACACCGCAGGGGATCGACCCCCTCTCCGACACAGAGTCCCCCCCATCTGAATTTTTTGGGGTGCGGCCTGTCAGAAATGACTTGATCCATTGGAAGATAGACTCTCCAATGCCGATGTCTCTTATTCTGTCCAAAAGTTGTAAGTGGTTGACCGTGTCGAACGCTGCCGACAGGTCAAGGAGGACTAGGGCACAAGATTTTTTATTATCTGCTTTATTCCTAATTTCGTCCAGTACGGATAACATCACCAGCTCTGTACTGTGATGGGCCCTAAAGCCAGCCTGTCTGTCCCCGAGCAAGCTATGGGTTTCCATGAAACTGGCGAGGGTTTGGAGAAAGTGTTGCTCCAAAATTTTTGCCAGGAAAGGCAACTGCGAAATGGGTCTAAAACTTTTCATATTAGCGACGTCAGCTCCTGTCTTTTTGAGAAGGGGTATGACTCTAGCTTCTTTGAACTGAGAGGGGACTTTCCCTGATTCTAGCGAGAGGTTCATCAGGGCAAGAATTTCTACCTCAATCGCTGGGAGAACGAGTTTAAAAATACTCGGTGGACATGGGTCTGACAGTGAGCCTGATTTAGTTTTAATTGAGATTCCTCGCAAGGTCTCGAGATCAAGGGGCTGAAAGGAGGAAATCAGCTCAGTCTGATTTTCCTGTGTCTCCACCTTTACATTAAGGGGGGGTTTAAAGGGGGAGTTTTTAATGTCGGTCAGGATTTCTTGGACTTTATCCGAGAAGAAGGATAGAAATTTGTTACATGATTCCTTGCTAGAAGGTGCAACCGGTACCTGTTTTTGGCTTAATTCCTTAAGGATTTTGAATGTTTCTTTTTGTTTGTTGGTAGCCATCAGAATCCTGTTCTCATAGTGTTCGGCCTTCCTGCTGAGCAAGGTCTTTTTGTAGGTGGCAAGTTTTTCCCTGTAGTCTATGCGGGCCTGTGGCTCATATGCTTTACGCCATCGTCTTTCATAGTGGCAAAGTGTGCATTTCAGAGCTCGGAGTTCCTCTGTAAACCAGAGTGAGCCCTTACCCTTATTTCCTGTTTTTATTCTTCTAGCTGGGGCTAGTATGTTCATGGCAGATGTCAGCTGACTGCCGATGGAGTCTGTCCATTCTTCCAAATCTAGTGTTATAGGCCTCTTGACTGGGTTTCTACGAAGGGTACTCTCTAAGCTGGGACCTATGATTTTATTCCAACTCCTTACTAGCTTCCAAGAGGGTGGGAGTCCGGGGTCTTGTTTGACTAGAGGGAGTAGGAGGTTAATAAAGTAGTGGTCAGACCACCCGTAAGGGGAGATGTCCATTAGATTCACAGAGGGATGAGTGGTCCATACCAATTCAAGAATATGTCCTCTCTCGTGAGTAGGGACTGACACTAACTGATTAAACCCGAAAGAGGTAAGTGTGTCCTCGAGCTGTAGGGCCTGTGTCCCTCTGGGTATCTGGTCCCAATGGTAGTTGAAGTCTCCTACTACCAAAAGTTGTTGAAAGCGTGAATGGAGATAGGTGACACATTCGATAAAGAGATCTACAAAGGACGGTGAGCAGCTAAGTGGGCGGTAAACTACCATGATTGCTATATTTGAGGAGCTATTGCAGACCTTCGTTACTAAAATATCTACCGCCTCCAAGTTTTCACCGGACAGCTTCTCAATGGTCATGTGATTTTTACAAAGTAGCGCCACCCCCCCGCCTCGCTTTCCTGCCGTCCTATTATGCCAAAAGGCATCATAACCATCGGGCAGGGATGCGATTAAAGTGGGTCCAGAGTCCTCGTCGAGCCATGTTTCGGTCAGGGCGAGGATGTCGGGGCGTCTTCTTGCAAAAAGGTGAAGACTTCAGGGGCATGTTGCTGTAGTGAATGTGTATTAAGAGCGGAAATTTTGATGTGATTATTGCTCTTGGGGAGGGCATGGTCCGGGTTGTGTGGAGATATACGGAGATATATTACTTGGTGGCTCCCTTTCCTGTGAGCTAAGAAGTCCTTCACTCTGGAGAATCTGTGTTATTTCTAGCTTTAGTGGGTGTGTACCAGCACCCAGTGCTTGTAAGTCAATGCCCGAGTATGCCCGGAATTGGTCAGAGTTAATGGCCCCCGGGCCCTTTCGGGCGCCGACGGGCGCACACGGGCTTGCCTTGGGCGCGCCCGCTGCGCATCGGCTTAGTGATGTAATATGTGACGTCATCAGCAGTGGATTGCGGTCGTGCGAGTTATATTTTGCTGAACTAACTATAACGGGGGAATTTCAATGGTTTTTTACGAGTGAAATGTCCAGCTAACTATGGTTTTTTCAGTGAATTTGCAAGGTTTTTTAAATGCTAATTCCTAACTATAACGTGTGTGAAACCTATGGTTTTTTTAAATGACTATATATATATATATATATATATATATATATATATTAGAAGCAAATTCCCAACTCTTCCCGCTTCCCATCCGGCAAACAGCGAAGAGAGAGTCACGGACACCTCGTTTCTTCGTGGCAAAATCAGGTCTTTATTTTGAAATTACAGCCTTTCGACGCGTTTCGGATATCACAGTATCCTTGTTCACATGCGGAAATGCTGTCCGCCAACAGTTTTTATACCCGTGTATCTTTTTTTTGATTGTGTCAGTTTCAGTGCAACATCATGTGATCATAGACATAAACAACATCCTCCGATGGTAGTCCTTTCTTGAGAAGCACTCGAGACAATGGCGGAGGTTACCAGCCCCAGTAACAGGTACATATGCAGTTTGTGTGGTTGGTTCAATAGAAAGCAGACTTGCGTGTTTGCCTGACGCGTTTCGTATAATTACTTCCTCAGAGGCTTAACACGGAAATAACGTGCTGCGGTGTGCAAAACCTCCTCCCTTTTATTGACCACAATGACACACCCCTGTGTGAGGTAGCTCCAATGAGTCTGTGTATGGGGCATTCTGGGGGCTGTAGTGCTAATATTCACCTTGCATAATAGCCGTGCACAATTCCTGCATGATAGAGCCCATATTGAGCCCCAACCACTCGAAACCATCTTCATTCCTGCGCCACTTCTCCGATACGAGGTTCGTGCATCATACCTCACGGCCCCCCTGGTTCCGGGGTGGTGCTTTACTCGACGGCCGGACCGCCGTCTCTAAATTCCGATGCGATGGTAGTCCTTTCTTGAGAAGCACTCGAGACAATGGCGGAGGTTACCAGCCCCAGTAACAGGTACAGATGCAGTTTGTGTGGTTGGTTCAATAGAAAGCAGACTTGCGTGTTTGCCTGACGCGTTTCGTATAATTACTTCCTCAGAGGCTTAACACGGAAATAACGTGCTGCGGTGTGCAAAACCTCCTCCCTTTTATTGACCACAATGACACACCCCTGTGTGAGGTAGCTCCAATGAGTCTGTGTATGGGGCATTCTGGGGGCTGTAGTGCTAATATTCACCTTGCATAATAGCCGTGCACAATTCCTGCATGATAGAGCCCATATTGAGCCCCAACCACTCGAAACCATCTTCATTCCTGCGCCACTTCTCCGATACGAGGTATATTTTGCTGAACTAACTATAACGGGGGAATTTCAATGGTTTTTTACGAGTGAAATGTCCAGCTAGCTATAACATGTGTGAAACCTATGGTTTTTTCAGTGAATTTGCAAGGTTTTTTAAATGCTAATTCCTAACTATAACGTGTGTGAAACCTATGGTTTTTTTAAATGACTATATATATATATATATATATATATATATATATATATATATATATATATATATATATATATATATATATATACATACACACACACACACACACACACACACACACACACATATACATACACATTACCTACTGGCGGTAGGTAGTTATAGTTGGGACCTATTTTCCATAGGAAATCCGCAACATTCTATTCCCAATAAGTCTGGCGCCGGTTGACGAATCCTCGCGAAATTTTCCAAACTTTTGGCCAGCTCCGCTCCGCTCCTACTCTGAAAGTTTTGCGGTGATCCGTTAAGCGGGGGCCGAGAAAAAAGGGGGTCCCAAAACGCGTTTTCCCCCATGCAATTTCCCATAGGATCTGTTGTCGCAGCTACAGCCCGAATCGCTGAACGGAATGGCACCAAATTTGGCAAAGAGGTAGTCCTCAGTTCGGACTCGTGCCTTTGGCAAATATTGTGTGAATCTGTTCAGTAGTTCCTGAGAAAATAAGGGTAAAAAAGTTAGTGATATCTATGGCCGCGGAGGATCCGCGGACCGTACCTGCACCATAAGCGCACCCTCCCCGAACCGAGCGCACACCCTCCCGATCGCGCGCTGAATCCTTATTGGCGGTCGAGTGGCTCTCTACATTCGAAACCAGGAACTGTTGGCGGCCATTTTCTGCCTCGGTAGAAGCGAAGGCTGAAGAAGCAAGGGGAATAAGTGTGTAAAACATAAAGGGGGCAGAGTGGAAATAGTATGACCCTCTAGAGGTGCTTAGGGGGTCCCAGAAGGACCCTCTGGGGCCCCCCTTTTTAAAAAAAAAAAAAAAAATAAGGCAAAATGCGCGCATCCTACCGCGTTGGATGCACGGATTCTCTTGCGGTGGGTGCGCGGATCCACGGCAACGTTTTTTGAAAAAGGACAAGAAATTATTGGTTGTATGACTACTTTCTACACTGAAAGGTAGGGTGTATATTTCTGTTTTTAGGTCTCGCCTGACCCAGCGCATGCGCTGGTCTGGCAAGACTTATTGAGAGGGCTCCAAAAAGTGCTACCAGGCCAGCCTAGAGCTACAGTGCATGTGCGCGGGCGCGCGCGCTGCGCTTTACCGCAATTTACTTTCACGGCCGCACAGCCGCTTGGCATAGCCAATAGGTCTCGCTTTTGGGACCTTATAAGTGTTTAGTTATGCAACTGTTGCATGGCTAAACACTTATAAGGTCCCAAAGGCGAGACCTATTGGCTATGCCAATGCTTGTTTAAAGGTATTATTGTTATTGGTTAACAAAAACAGATTGTAAGGAACATTATATTTGATAAGCTGATCTGTTGAAAAGTCAAGCACACTTCCTGTCTTGTGTAGGAACATTGTGTGCTGAACTTGTGACCTGTGAGCTCAGTGCAGTGTTCCATGACCTGTTTCTATGGTAATAGGCAGAAGGCAGATTGGGGGAAGGGTTGAAATGTATTTCAGTTGGAAAGGGTTGAAATGTTTAACCAATAGAAATAAGTTTGCTTTTGAGTTTATGTGTGAAGGATTGTGATTTTATGTTTACATGTATATGTGTGGAAAATGAAAGGGAAAATTGTCCATTATTTGCTTTTGCTGAGAGGTGCACAGTGCAGAAAATCTGTAAAAGAAAATATGGCGAGTGATTGATATACTTTTAAAGCTACAAAAGAACTTGAAAGATGAGTTTTTTAATTGTGAGGGGATGTATGTAGACTATTTTGATTTTAATCAGACTAATTTATTTCTCCTGCTAAAGTTTAGGGACTACTTTTTTTCTTTACAATCTTATTGACAGTATGTGTGCATGTGGAAACCATTCTGTGATAAACATTTGTGTTTTTCATGTGTTGGTAGAAAGATAACTGCTGTTTATATATTTTGGTAGAATTAGAATCTAGTCATTGTTTATGAATTTGTGAAATGAGTTATATGTTTCTATTCTAAAATGTAGTACTACTTCTAGATGAAATGTGTTTTGGTATAGTGCAAGGGATAGTGTTTGTCTAGAATCACACAGTGAGTGTGTGCATTTGGGAACCACTGTGACAGAAGCATTTGGTAATATCGTGTATTTGCTGACAGATAACTGTTAACTTGTCATGTTGTGAAGTTTTAGTAGCATTAGAAGCCAGTTTTGGCTTATGATTTGATTAAATGAGTCAGGCTTTGACAGAAAAGTGCTGTCCTGAAATATGTAGATTGTGTGCAGTTCCCTTACCACTTGCAATGTAGTGAATGAGTTTTGGTAAACTCCTAGGGATAGTGGTGCATGTCTAGAATCTCAGTGTGAGTTAGTGTGTATTTGGGATCAGTGTGAGAGAAGTATTTGTTGACATCATGTATTTGCTGACAGATAACTGTTAACTTGTCTTGTTGTGAAGTTTTAGTAGCATTAGAATCCAGTCGTTGCTTATGCGTTGATTAAATGAGTCACGCTTTGACACTGATGTGCTGTACTTAAATATGTAGATTATGTTCAGTACCATTAACTATTCTAGTCTAGTGAATGAGTTTTGGTAAACTCCTAGGATAGTGTGGATTGTCTAAAATCACACTGAGTGTGCATTTGGGTAAGGATTATGAGAGAAGCATTTGGTTACATTGTGTATTTGGTGACAGATAACTGTTTTAAAACTGATCATGTTGTCAAGTTTTAATAGCATTAGAAGCCAGTCTTTGCTTATGCTTTGATTAAATGAGTCAGGCATGGACAGCAAATTGCAGCTGTGAAATATATAGATTGTGTGCAGTTCCCTTACCACTTGCACTGTAGTGAATGAGTTTTGGTAAACTCCTAGGGATAGTGGTGCTTGTCTAGAATCACACTGAGTTAGTGTGTATTTGGGATCAGTGTGAGAGAAGCATTTGGTAACATCATGTATTTGCTGACAGATAACCGTTTTAAAACCTGTCATGTTGTCAAGTTTTAGTAGCATTAAAAGCCAGTCTTTGCTTATGCATTGATACAATGAGTCATGCTTTGACACTAATGTGCTGTACTTTAATATGTAGATTGTGTGTAGTCTCCTTACCCCTTGCACAGTAGTGAATGAGTTTTTGTAAGCTGCTAGGGATAGTGTTGCTTGTCCAGAATCACACTGAGTCTTTGTGCATTTGGGGACCACTGTGAGATAACTGTTTGGTAACATCGTGTATTTGCTGACAGATAACTGTTTTAAAACCTGTCCTCTTGTCAAGTTTTAGTAGCTTTAGAAGACAGTTCAGGCTTATGCTTTCATTAAATGAGTTGGGTATTGACAGTAAAGTGTAGTCGTGAAATATGTAGATTGTGTGCATTTCCTTTAGTAGCACTAGAAGACAGTTATTGCTTATGCTTTGATTAAATGAGTCAGGCTGTGACTCAAAAGTGCACTCCTGAAATATGAAGATTGTGTGCAGTTCGCTTACCACTTCCACAGTAGTGAATGATTTTTGGTAACTCCTAGGTATAGTGGTTGTGGTCTAGAATCACACTGAGTCTGTGTGCATTTGAGAACCACTGTGAGAGAAGTATTTGTTAACATTGTGTATTTGCTGACAGATAACTATTTTAAAACCTGTCACGTTGTCAAGTTTTAGTAGCATTAGAAGCTAGTTTTTGCTTATGCATTGATAAAATGAGTCAGGGTTTGACACTAAGGTGCAGTACCATGTACTATTCTGTTCACTGTGGCAGAAGTGAAAATTTAAAACTTTTACATAAGCACTGTCCTAGAAGTAGTCTGATTATTTAGTCAGTTTCTAAGTACCAAATAGACTGCTTCAAATGTCTATGCAGTATGCATGTAGTGTTCTAACATACTATACACTTGTCTTTTACACCTTCAATTCCCTAGTCAGTATCCATACACTTACAGGAAACATCCTGTCACTTCCTTTGCAGTCCTCTAGAGACCCATTCAACAGCATGTACCAATCCATTCAATGTGCCAAAACCCAAACACTTATAAATTCACAAAGATACTCTCTTTCCAGTACTCTAATGATTCAGTCACTGCCTAAGTATTCATGCACTGAGCCAGGTCTTAGCACATGGACTTCTTTAAACCCCTATCCACTATGCATGCAGTCGTCTAAGCACCTACACAATTGTCTTTCACACCTTCAATTACCCAGTCAGTATCCGTTCACTTCTAGCAAACACCCTGTCACTCCATTTGCACTCCTCTAGTGACCCATTCAGCATCATGTACTAATCGATTCACTGTGCCAAACCCTAATAAATTCACCCAGGAACTCTCCTTGTAGTACTCTAATCATTCAGTCAGTACCCAAGTACTCATTCAGTGACCCAGGCCTTAGTATATGGACTGCTTCAAATCCTTATCCACTATGCATGCAGTCCTCTAACCACCTACACAATTGTCTTTCTCACCTTCAATTCCCTAATCAGTATCCATACACTTCCAGGAAATACCCTGTCACTCCCTTTGCAGTCCTCTAGTGACCCATTTAGCACCATGTACTAATCCATTCACTGTGCTAAAACCCAAACACTTATAAATTCACCAAGATACTATCTTTGCAGTACTCTAATCATTTAGTCAGTGCCTAAGTGTTCACACACTGAGCCAGGCCTTAGGACATGGACTGCTTCAAACCCCTATGCACTATGCATGTAGTCTTCTAATCACAGACACTTGTCTTTCACACTTTCAATTTCGTAGTCAGTATCCATACAGTCCAGCACTTGTCACTCCCTTTGCAGTCCTCTAGTGACCCATTCAGCATCATGTAGTAATCCATTCACTGTGCCAAAACTCAAACAATTATAAATTCATCAAGGCACTCTCCTTGCAGTACTCTAATCATTCAGTCAGTGCCTAAGTATGCATGCACTGAGCCAGGCCTTAGCACATGGACTGCTTCAAATGCCTATCCAGTATGCATGCAGTCCTCTAACCACCTACACAGTTGTCTTTCACACCTTCAATTCACTAGTTAGTATTCATACACTTCTAGCAAACACCCCGTCACTCACCCAGTGTGTCTCCTTATAGTACTGTAATCATTTAGTCAGTTAGCATGTAGTCTTTTAGTGAGGTAGGCTTTACGGCATGAACTGCTTCAAAGTAGTATGCACTATGCAAGTAGTGTTTTAACCATCATCACACTTGTGGTTCAGGGCTATAGTTTTAGTCAGTTTTTATATAAAATGTGTTTGTACAGTAATGGAATAGTGTAAATTTGAAAGTTATTAATATACATTTGTGATTCTTTTTTACAGATACAGAACAGGAGTGTTTCTCATCTGTTTGCACTTTTCTCGTGCAA
Organism: Triturus cristatus; assembly: GCF_964204655.1. NCBI lineage: Eukaryota > Metazoa > Chordata > Amphibia > Caudata > Salamandridae > Triturus > Triturus cristatus. The sequence goes on from NC_140590.1 coordinate 1,017,973,409, forward strand.
GATTGTTTGGATGAAGGGTCCTTAGTTGTTTCATCATACTTGCTGTGCCACACAAGTATTTTTTGTTAGGATTCCCTCGTAACAGAACTCTTTGGCAAATCTTGCGAATGAAGGTGGCATTGGTCTTTGTTTGCCCCTTGGAAAAAGTTTAAAATGTCTTCACCACTGAAGAAAAACGTTGTGGGCGTGGTGCCTTCTGCAAAAAAATTCCTCAGATTCGGTAAATATTTTAAAGCAGCAACATTTACAGTTTTGGTAAGTTAAACTTATAACATTTTGTTAGCTGTATGCATTTTATACATCTGTGATTTGTTTCTTGTGGTATTTTGTTGAGAATACCATATTGTTTTTCTTTTAATAATCTTCCTGATTTTCCAGGTCTGTCGTCGACATCCGTGGTTCCCACAGGAGTGTTCCGCCTTATTGTTTTGTATTATGTCATTTGAGATGTCATGAGTGATGTCACCGACCATGTCATGAGTGATGCAATATGTGACGTCATCAGCAGTGCATTGCGGGGGCACGATTTATAGTTAGCTGAACTAACTATAACAGGGGAATTTCTAGGGTTTTGTACGACGGAAATGTCCAGCTAACTATAACGCCCCTGAAACCTATGGTTTTTTCAGTGAATTTCTAAGGTTTTTTAAATGCCAATTCCTAACTATAACGCCCCTGAAACCTTTGGTTTTTTCAGTGAATAAATATATATATATATAATGGCTCCAACTGCACCTGGGACCAGCGCACTCACGGACGGGAGCTTTGTAGCGCCGAGGTGCAACCGCGCTAAAATATTCGCTCACTCCTTTTCCACCATCCGGTTTAAGGAAAGCAGTCGCAGGGGTTATCTTTCGTATTCTTTATTTAGACCGCTTTAAAACATGACGCGTTTCGGCTTGCGCCTTCATCTGATGTTTTTAGATTTCGCGCCGAGAAACGAACGACATTTTAACAAAGCGTCAATGGTCACGTGATACATCAACGTATGGAGAGCAAAAAAGGACCACCATAAGTCCACAAACAAGCGCCATATTGGAGTGAATAAACCCCCATTGGAACATCATAAAGCAACAATCCCGCTGAATAATTAACAGCATACAGTATATATGTTTACCACAAATGTGTGAACCATATCATGCATAAAATAACATCAACTGTAGTTTGTTGCTAATTAACACAATCATGCCGTGTATCGGCTATAAATCCTAGGTGGTATTCTTATTACGCCGTGTATCGGCTTTTATCAAAGTCTCTCCATACATAATTCTAAAAAAGGTTACCTTAAGGAGTACATAAAACTGAATTCAACATAATTTTACAGAAACACATTAGTACATAAAAGACTTTAAGAATGAGAAAGACTAATCTCCTAGATGCACTGCTAATTCTTCCCCTACATTCATCCCTTGGGGTATCTTCGTGCCTAGGTCTATAATATATCTTGATTCCAGTCTACGTAACTGTTTAATCCTGTCCCCTCCCCTGATGTTCAAGGGGATCTGATCTAGCCCATAGAAACGCAGAAGCTCCCTGTTGCTATCATGTTTGTCAGCAAAATGTCTTGCCACAGAATAGGTGGCATCATTTTTCGCTATCGCTCTCATGTGCTCCAAGATTCTTACTTTAACTGGATGGATAGTGCTGCCGATATAACGCAGACCACATGGGCATTCCAGGCAGTACACTACATAGGCGCTGCTGCATGTCAGAAACTTAGTTATGGCTTTAGGCTTCTTAAGGCCAATGACCCTATACGTGAATGTTCTTCTACTGTTCACACAAGCCTTACATTTCCCACAAGGGAAGAAACCCCTAAGCTCCCTTAAGGTCCCCCCCTTGGAAAGTTTCGGACAAAATTGGCTTTGGACAAGACTGTCTTTTAAAGATCTAGCCTTTCTGAAGGTTAGTAAAGGGTTAGGTGGGATATCTGAACCAATGACACTATCTGTTTTCAAAATGTGCCAATTTTTTCTCATGATTGTTCTTAATTCATTGGCATCACTCGAAAAAGTAGTGATCATTCTGAATTTATTCAATCCCATTCCTTCCTTGCTAGCTTTCTCCTTGGTAAAAAGGTCTTCTCTAGATACATGTCTAACCTTGTTAAGGGTTATATCCAGAAGATCCCTATTGTAACCCCTAATCAGGAATCTGGAGACACTGGCTTGTGCGGCTTTTTCAAAGTCCACTTCCCTAGTGCTATTCCGTTTGAGTCTTAAAAATTCCCCATAGGGGATACTCTTGACTAGTCCTGGTGGGTGGTTACTTGCCGCATGTAATAGGGAGTTCCCGGCCGTAGGTTTGCGATACAGTGACATATTTATGTTGTTATTGTCAATGCTTACTTTAAGATCCAAATATTTATGGTTTTAGAGCCGATTTCCCCACTAAACTCCAAATTCACTGTGTTCCTGTTTAAATCATCAATGAAATCTTTGGCTGATTGCTCTGATCCATTCCAGATTATACAAAGATAGTCTATATAACGATACCAGGAGATCACCCTTTCTATATTGGTACCGTTGGGTCCTTTGGGCACCTGCTCCTCTCACCAGCCCACGAATAAATTTGCGTAGCTGGGAGCGAAGCAAGTGCCCATCGCCGTACCTGAGATCTGACGGTAAAAGTCCTCACCAAAGACAAAGATATTATTTTTCAAACAGAACTCTGTGAATTGAAGAATCATTTCATTATGTGCTGTAAATTTTAATGGCTTCTTTTTCAAAAAGTGAGCTACTGCTTCAAGGCCATGTTCATGCTGGATCCGAGTATATAAACTTGTTATATCGAATACAATTAATTTGTATTGTGGGTTCCATTGTTTTTCCATGTGCATGAGGAAGTCCCGTGAGTCTTTAATGTATGCAGGTAGTGTCTTTACCAAAGGAAAAAATCAATAAAAGTTAACAAATGTTCCGTGAGTCCACCTTGTGAGGAAACAATAGGTCTTCCTGGTGGTTGTGTACTGTTTTTGTGTATCTTGGGGATGTGATAGAAGGTAGGTACCACTGGATTCAGACATCGGAGAAATAGGTATTCTTCCATGTCGAGCATAGATTTATCCAACCACATCTTGATCATATCGTGGTATCTTTGTATGCTGTCCAAGTAGTATGTTTCTTTGGAGACTTTCTGATAGCAGCTTGAATCAGATAGTTGCCTTACTGCTTCGATTTGATAGTTTTCTCTGGTTTGTAGGACTATATTGCCCCCTTTGTCATCTGCAAACCCTCGGACAAAGGGGGCAATATAGTCCTACAAACCAGAGAAAACTATCAAATCGAAGCAGTAAGGCAACTATCTGATTCAAGCTGCTATCAGAAAGTCTCCCAAAAAACATACTTGGACAGCATACAAAGATACCACGATATGATCAAGATGTGGTTGGATAAATCTATGCTCGACATGGAAGAATACCTATTTCTCTGATGTCTGAATCCAGTGGTACCCAGTGGTACCTACCTTCTATCACATCCCCAAGATACACAAAAACAGTACACAACCACCAGGAAGGCCTATTGTTTGGCACATTTTGAAAACATAGTGTCATTGGTTCAGATATCCCACCTAACCCTTTACTAACCTTCAGAAAGGCTAGATCTTTAAAAGACAGTCTTGTCCAAAGCCAATTTTGTCCGAAACTTCCCAAGGGGGGGACCTTAAGGGAGCTTAGGGGTTTCTTCCCTTGTGGGAAATGTAAGGCTTGTGTGAACAGTAGAAGAACATTCACGTATAGGGTCATTGGCCTTAAGAAGCCTAAAGCCATAACTAAGTTTCTGACATGCAGCAGCGCCTATGTAGTGTACTGCCTGGAATGCCCATGTGGTCTACGTTATATCGGCAGCACTATCCATCCAGTTAAAGTAAGAATCTTGGAGCACATGAGAACGATAGCGAAAAATGATGCCACCTATTCTGTGGCAAGACATTTTGCTGACAAACATGATAGCAACAGGGAGCTGCTGCGTTTCTATGGGCTAGATCAGATCCCCTTGAACATCAGGGGAGGGGACAGGATTAAACAGTTACGTAGACTGGAATCGAGATACATTATAGACCTAGGCACGAAGATACCCCAAGGGATGAATGTAGGGGAAGAATTAGCAGTGCATCTAGGAGATTAGTCTCTCATTCTTAAAGTCTTTTATGTACTAATGTGTTTCTGTAAAATTATGTTGAATTCAGTTTTATGTACTCCTTAAGGTAACCTTTTTTAGAATTATGTATGGAGAGACTTTGATAAAAGCCGATACACGGCGTAATAAGAATACCACCTAGGATTTATAGCCGATACACGGCATGATTGTGTTAATTAGCAACAAACTACAGTTGATGTTATTTTATGCATGATATGGTTCACACATTTGTGGTAAACATATATACTGTATGCTGTTAATTATTCAGCGGGATTGTTGCTTTATGATGTTCCAATGGGGGTTTATTCACTCCAATATGGCGCTTGTTTATGGTGGTCCTTTTTTGCTCTCCATACGTTGATGTATCACGTGACCATTGACGCTTTGTTAAAATGTCGTTCGTTTCTCGGCGCGAAATCTAAAAACATCAGATTAAGGCGCAAGCCGAAACGCGTCATGTTTTAAAGCGGTCTAAATAAAGAATACGAAAGATAACCCCTGCGAGTGCTTTCCTTAAACCGGATGGTGGAAAAGGAGTGAGCGAATATGAATATATATATATATATATATATATATATATATATATATATATATACTGAAAAAAACCATAGGTTTCACACATGTTATAGTTAGCGGAAATTTTACTGATAAAAAACCAATGAAATTCCCCCGTTATAGTTAGTGCAGGCAACTATAACTCACGCGACCGCAATCCTCTGCTGATGCTAATACTGTATTTAGACACTTATTTGCCCATGTCTTCTTCCATACATTTTTAGCTATACATATATTACAAATATTTTTTTTTCATAAAGACACATATGTCATCAGCAGAGGATTGCGGTCGCGTGAGTTATAGTTGCCTGCACTAACTATAACGGGGGAATTTCATTGGTTTTTTATCAGTAAAATTTCCGCTAACTATAACATGTGTGAAACCTATGGTTTTTTCAGTGAATTTGTACGGTTTTTTTAAATGCTAAGTTACTTTACGCCATTCGTGGCGTGCGCGCCCACTTAACGCAGTTCCTTCCG